>NW_025764771.1:0-30037 GCF_019669845.1 Emericellopsis atlantica | reverse complement strand
ATGGTCAGGGCAGCGGCAATGGTCAAGGTGATGGCCAGGGCCAAGGCAATGGTCAGGGCAGCGGCAATGGTCAAGGTGATGGCCAGGGCCAAGGCAACGGTCAGGGCGATGGCCAGGGCCAAGGCAGCGGTCAGGGGCAAGGCAGTCAGGGACAAGGACAAGGCAGTGGCAACGGTCAAGGTGACGGCCAAGGCCAAGGACAAGGCAGTGGCCAAGGACAAGGCAATGGTCAGGGCAGCGGCAATGGTCAAGGTGATGGCCAGGGCCAAGGCAACGGTCAGGGCAGCGGCAATGGTCAAGGTGATGGCCAGGGCCAAGGCAACGGTCAGGGCGATGGCCAGGGCCAAGGCAGCGGTCAGGGGCAAGGCAGTCAGGGACAAGGACAAGGCAGTGGCAACGGTCAAGGTGACGGCCAAGGCCAAGGACAAGGCAGTGGCCAAGGACAAGGCAGTGGCCAGGGCCAAGGCAGTGGCCAGGGCCAAGGCAGTGGCCAGGGCCAAGGCAGTGGCCAGGGCCAAGGCAGTGGCCAGGGCCAAGGACAAGGCAGTGGCCAAGGACAAGGCAGTGGCCAGGGCCAAGGACAAGGCAGTGGCCAAGGACAAGGCAGTGGCCAAGGACAAGGCAGTGGCCAAGGACAAGGCAGTGGCCAAGGACAAGGCAGTGGCCAAAGCAGTGGTCAGGGACAAGGCAGTGGCCAAGGGCATGGCAGTGGCCAAGGACAAGGTAACGGCCGACGCTGATAGCCAAGACTGGCGACCGAACTTACCACATTCCTCTAATTACCTCTTCATCTGCGAAATGTACACCCGAGTAATCAAATATGAGAAAATTCGATTCTGCAAGACCATTCTCTTTCATTGGTGAAGACCCCTAAACAACTGGTTGGCTGTCACCCGCTCGAAACCATCCAGGTACATTGGCCGAGGAGGGCTGTTGTGAAACAAAGACAAGGACAATGGTAATGATTCAACCAGATGAAAAGACTAGTTCAATAACAGATCGAATTGGTGACTTTCAACGACTCGCCTTCCCATAGTAACGCATCTGTTACCTGAGCCGTCTGCGTGCGATCGCAATGAGCCACCTGTTGACAAGTCGGTGCCGTATTTTCTCCTCCGTAGTGCTCGAGAGGGAGGAATGTTCAGAATTTACAATCACCATGTTACGGTCTATAATGCCTTGGGGTCAAGCGCAATCAGGGTCTTTCGGCAACCCCCCCTACCGTTTTCGTCAGCCTTGATATTCCCAATGAAATGGCAAGTGAATGCTGTTCATGCGAATCAGGCGACGAAAGAACTGTGGCGTACACCACTGGGTGGAGCTGATTAGCACTAAAGAGTCAACAATGTGCACGTAGTGAACATCACTAGAGTAGTGTGTGGCACCATGGTGTTGTAAGCCCTTTTTATTCATTGATGCGGACCAAGAGAGTGCATTTATTGAGGCAACTCGGCAATCTTCTCGTCGAAGATCTTTTCCGCGCGCTTCCAGACACCGTCGGTATCTCTCTTGTCCAAGGTCAAAAGGCTGGGCAGCAGGAGCGAAGAGAACTCATCACTCGACTCGCGCGCCACCAGGGTTGGCAGGTGATCGATGGAGATGATCCTCAGCTCTGGACCCTCGGGAATCTCCTTGGATGTGGGTACAGTTGGCTTGTCGAACGTCGACCACGTGGTGTAGATGGGAATGGGGTTGTTCTCGCTGTTGGGGTCGCAGCTGACGTCGCAGATGATGCGCAGGCGGCGGTCGGCTTTGTTGAGGGTCTCGAAGGTTACAAACGGCGGGATCTTGTGGGGACCAAGGTACACGCAGTTGATGAAGATGTCGGATTCCACAATTTCTTGGAAGGGGCCCCCCTTCTTGGTCTCCTCCATGTCCCACTTGAGGATCGAGTCCTCGGGGATGCCCGCGGTGCGGAACATGTCAGTGGCTCCCTTGCCGCACCGTCCCAAGGCACCAATGACAATGCCGCGAGGAAACTTGCCACCGTTGGCCGCGACAGCGGGTTCCAAGTTCGCCTTGATTTGATCAGCGAGCGCAGTGGCAGAGTCGTATGTTGGCACAGGCCCAAGAGCCTCGCCGGGGTGGAGGATCTGGTGCGCCCAAGCGAGTAGGGCGATGGCCGTCCCGGCGTAACCTGCCCAGTAGCCAAAGGCGGCGACGCGGCGTCCATTTTCTTCCGTGACTGAGATTTCCGTGTTAGTTGACCACTGGTTGGGGGCCGAGGGCTACGCGGCGTCTTACGGAATTCGAGGTCGTAAAGCTTGCCGCCGCCGCGAGCAAAGCGGGAGAGGTTAGCCTCCCATCCGTCCTGCTTCTTGAACGCGTGCTGGAACGAGATGCTGCAAGCTGTCAGTAGCTGTGGTGGAAGCGTGGCCTTGGCAAGTATTACTGGGCATGCTCCAATGGCCTGTCGTCTTCGGGGAGCTCCTTCAACCCCAAGATGACATCCTCCTTGGGAGCGTCGCGCCATGATCCGGCGGGCACCAGCTCAGCGCCAACCTTCTCGTATTCCTCATCCCTGTAGATACGGTCGGGGGATCGCTCCACGCGGACAATGTAGCCAGCATCGAGGAGGGCCTTGGCTGAGGCAGGCGAGACTAGGCAAAGGGGTCAATTGGCGGTCAAGACAGGACGAGGAACGTATGCTCACGCGACGTGCGGCGCTCAAAAGGCTTGGTGTCGACTCTGTGGTGAATGACGGTAGGCATGGTGGGCGAATTGGTTGTGTTTAGACGTGCAAAAATGGGCAGCTGTCGATGGCGAAGATTTGTATTGTTGATGCGCGCCGCGATCGGAATGCTGTGACTGACTTCACATGACGCAGGGTCCAGCCTTTTGAGCTCTTGGTGGGGTTGCTGGCGAGGGGCACGTCGAAGCACGTGACCTTTCCAGACCAAACGAAAGCTCAAGGCGGTACAGCCGTAGAATGGGGTTTGAGAGATGCATGTTCTGCGGGAACAGCCATGTCTAATCATTGGCCTTTGATATCTTTTTGATTTAACACAGGCATACCACGAGGTCTGAATCAAATTCTTTAAATGCTGACCCTGGAATAACCATATAATGCTATCAACATCCCGTCTCCCCAACAAATGGTTTCGTAGTCTAGTTGGTTTATGGCATCTCGTTAACACCGAGAAGGTCCCCGGTTCAAGCCCGGGCGAAATCATTTCTTTTGCACTTTCTACTCTTTTGACACCTACAAGTAGTCTTCCTTCCGTGCCATTCGTTCCCCTGGCAGCATCCGGTGTCTTTTTCTATATTTACAAAAACCTTCCCCTTTTTTGGTCAGGTCGGTGTCAGTCGGTATCGCGTGATACTGGTAGAGCCCGTGCGCAGGCAGCAGTGCGCTAAGAGCAGGAACCGCGATGCGTCCACCTGGTCCGGGCGGGGAGATCGACTGGAGCTAGGAAGTTAGGAACGTGTTTTGACAAACGTTACTACCGCTGGATTGCACCGGCTGAGAGGTGCCTGATCAAGATGGCCACTTGCAATCTATAATTTGTCTGTCTTGCATTGCCAGTAGTACTGAGTTGTGGAAAGTCACCATACTCCATGCTCGACTTACCCTATTCAAGTCTGTCTGTCTTCGAGTTAGTGGGATTCATCCGCTCGACCGCACGATATATGATAATCATTGATCTGTTCAAATTGGGAGACTTGGAGGTTGATTGAAATGGAACTTGGAAAATAAGCAAAGGGGTGCAACCTCCCTTCATTTCTTGCGGTACCATATCCTGGAAGGCCTGTTGCCCCTGATCTTCCGCTGCAACTGGAAAATGCCATACATGAGCGCTTCTGCAGTTGGCGGGCAGCCTGGAACATAAATATCGACAGGGAGAATGCGGTCGACACCTCTTACCACACTGTAGCTATAGTGGTAGTAGCCTCCTCCATTGGCGCAGGATCCCATACTGATAACCCATCGTGGCTCAGGCATCTGATCGTAGACCTGGCGCACGGCTGGCGCCATTTTGTTGGTCACTGTTCCAGCGACGATCATCACATCCGCTTGCCGAGGCGAGGCACGGAAGATAATGCCCAGCCTGTCTTGATCGTAGCGGGGCATGGACACATGCATCATTTCGATACCACAGCAGGCCAGTGCAAATGTCAAAGGCCACATGGATCCGTTGCGGGACCAATTGGCCAGTTGATCGAAAGTTGTTCTTTGGTTCTCTGGGTCAGCATTGGCCGGATGTGGACGAGTAGAGACGGCTCTTACAAGGCATATTCGACAACGCTGCTTGGCTTCACGTCGGCAGTCAAAGCTGCCGGGTGGTTTCTTTGTCCACCTTCTTGTCCAGATGAAACGAGTTGACGCTGTTGTAGATACGGTGGCGGTGGTAGGGTCGTTCGTATGGAGGTCGTCCTCGCCAGGGAGTGATTATTCCAAACCCTTCGCGTTACTCCTATCCGTGTAAGTCAACCGTCACTCACGAGGTTCGCGTACTCACCCTGCGCAAGTCGGGTTCTGAACATCTTGGACTCAAAGATGGGACGCCACAGAATTATTGAAATAGAGAAAATGGCGAGGAGGTGGAAGTTGAAATGAAAGATATGTTACTTGTGGAGGTGCGATGAGTGTATGCCGGGAGTAAACCACATGCTGTGGTCAGAAACACGTTATGCAGATACTTGGGAGAGAGGGGAAGCCTAAAGCTGTAGAGCAAATTTAATGTGATCCAAAACGTTGTCAAACTTTGAATTACACTTAAAATATTTAAAAACTCATTTGACGAGCATTTACGCTATTTTTATTACGATGACGCTCCACCGCATGTCAATAACTCGAGTGAAGCAGAAGTGATTTCTTAACATCCGTGAGCTTCACCTCCACCAGCGCGGAAAATTCCCACACCGCACTCACTTCGCCCTGCCACGAACCTTTGATTATCTTGCCCAAGGCCCACACTGCAGAAATGGCATCAAACGCTGGCTTTATATGTGCCATCTGCAAGTTGCCGAGGGCTTGTGAGAATGAGATTGACAACAAAAAGTGTCCATTCTGCGCCAAGGGCTTCGGTCGAGCCGATGTTGCGCGTCGCCATGCTCTGAAGTGTCCCTCACGAGCTGGTCGATCACTCCCGCAGATCAAACGCGGCCGACGGCTGCGTGCATGCGACAGCTGCTGTCGGAGCAAGTCTTCTTGCGATTCGAAAGTCCCATGCGCACGATGCTCTCAGCGCGGAAAGACTTGTACCTACAACTCTCTCTGCACCGACCCAGCGCATGCTTCCAAGACCAGGAGTGAACATGGTGACGAGGCCAACCGCACGACCAAGACGCCATCACGCCTACCATTTCTGCTGCAGAGCACCGACCCAAGCAAGGGCTTCGAAGACTTGATGGCGGCAGTTGCTGCTGCAGAACCCCATATGAAGCAAACAGACCCGGACCTTGAGAGTACAGAGGTGTTAGCTTGGAGCGCCGATACCATTGACCCGAGAATACTTCACATGGATTTCTCAGCGATGCTCTTTGCAGACGATGACTTGATGCTCAGCTCATATGGTCAAGGTGACAGAGCATGCACGGCCGTGTCGCCCGCGCGCGTCGACACACTCATGTGTGAGCTGGAGAGCGTGCTCGCTTTCAAGCCACGTCTGCGGGATGGATTCACCCAAAGTCTTGACCAAGGCTTCTTCACGGCGACACATTTTCAACGGGCTCTCGATACATGCTCACGAAGACGGCAGTGCTATCACACTACATTTATCCACTGGCCGACATTCACCCCTGACAAGTCGCCCTTGGCGCTGCTATTGGCATTGGTGCTTATAGGAACAGCTTACCTCACAGCTGGGGACGACTTGCGAGGATGGCCATCACCGTCCCTGAACCAGTCCCTCGTCGAGCTCTCGGAGAAATACACCTTTACAGAGCTCAAGCGGTATACCACGCGAGCCGCCGGCGATCTCGACGACTTTCTGCCTGCGTGCCAGGCCGCAAACATGATCGTGTCGCTGCAATGTAGCATTGGCACCCCTGAGACTCGCAGACGCATGGCCTGCGAGCGACAGCCGGCAGTCGTGGCCGCCGCCCGCGCCGCCGGCGTTGTGGGAGCGGCTCACAGCCCCTGCGGAGAGACAGAGTGGACCGACTTTGTCCATCGCGAGGCTTGTATCAGGCTTGTGACCAGCGCCTTTACAAACGACACATTGCTGACGTGCTTCTTCAACCATCCTCCCTCCATGGCGATCGCTGAACTATCCGGATCGATGCCCAGCCCCAACGAGGTATGGCATGCAGAGTCGGAAGCCGAATTCCATGCGCACACCCATCACCTGGAAGAGTTGCAAGGCCAAGTGTCTTTCAGCGAGGCGATCAATGCGCTCATGAGCGAAGAAGCAGTGTATGCGGAGGCAGGCTTGGGGAAACTGAGCCTCAGCCAGCTGCACGTCACTGTGCTGGGCTTTCAACATGTCATCTTCAACTACAAAGCCTCTATGCTCCCAAAGTCGGGCTTGGCCACTATTGTACGTGCCCTAGATCGTTGGGTCTTGCTCTGGGCTACCGCCTTGGACCGCATCGAACCGCATGACCGCAAATGGCTCGGGATCGCCAAGTATGCGCCCGAGATCGCGTTGATATCTCGAAAGGTGCTCGAGACTATCTTGCGGGAGCAGGAGGGGGAGATGAGCTACTTTAGACGGATCGCAAACTACGACAGCAGCGCTTTTCATGAAATTGTTTGCCATTACACAAAGGAAGCTGAAGCCTCCGTGTAGACCGGCTCCTCTAATGGACACTCTGAGACTATATAAAATTTTTGCCTGACGAGCCTCACAACTCGGAACGATACACAGTTGTCGACGTTGTCTTCTGGATGCCTTGTCGAGACAGGCCCGACGCCATGCCGCTTTGATCGGGGTCCTCGCCGGCGGCGCGAGCCGAGGAAACGATTGTCGTAGCAGCGCCACTCTTGCCTGCCAAGTCGTACTCGTCCCTCATCCGCCCCAAGGCAATGGCCTCCTGGCTGCTCGTCTCGTCTGCGAGGTCATCCGCTGGACGGCTTCTGTTGCGCCCGCCGCTGGACAAGGCCTGCCAATGCTTGGAACTCCGACTGGTGCCGTGGCCGTAAATATGGCTCGGGTCGTTGCTTGGCTTTGTGCCCCGTCCGTAGACGCTGCCGAGGAAGCTCTTGAAGATGGGGCGCAACGTCGGCAGACTTCCCGCGACGATACCGACATTGGTCTCCGCCGCTGTCCAGATGGTGATGTCCTGCGAGTCCCACAGGAAGTCGCCCACCTTGCCATAGTTGACAACGTAGCCAACCTTGACGAGGGCGGCGGCGCAGGCGAAGACACCGAGGCCGAGGACAAACAAGAGAGTGACGCGTGTCCGTCGGTGCACGTTCAGGTTCCACAGCATGGGGGCAGGGATGACGACGGCAAAGAGGAGATCTGTGATGATGTTGAGGGCATTGTTCGTGTACGACAGGCTCTGGAGGGTATGCATCGTCCAGCAGGTCGACTGGATGTTTGGGTTCCATAGGACACGAATGTCCGTGCACTGTAAGATGATGGTCTGAAGGCGAGGTCAGTCAAGAGAGGCAAAACTGGCAAAGACGAGAGACCCACGAAGAAGCAGGCAATGGTATAGAATAGCATAAAGCCCATGATGCCACTGATCAGCCAGGTGTAGAACTTGGTGGACGCGATCCGCAGAAGCGAGCAGCCCACGGCCAATTTGACAAAGCAGATGGCAAACAGATACGTTGGCTGGCTGATAAAGTTCAGCTTCATCCCAGTCTGAAAATCATCGGCGGGAACATCGCCACGATGTCGGCCAGCGCCATATTGGACCGAGGCGACAGCCAGGCCGCAACCAGCCAGCGAAGTCATCATGGTGAGTGCCATCATGGCGTCCTGTCTCGGTCAGCTGTATAGTCTTTGCTTTCCCACATCCTCTGTACATACGTCCCATCCAAGGCTCCTGATCATGACCGTGCGAACGTAGAACCTTGTCAGAACCGTGATCAGGGCCAGCGTCGTCACGGCAACGACGGCGCCCATAATCCTGCCACTCTCATCTTCTTCAGGGTTCGAGATGGCCGGGGGCAAGCCCGGTGCAGGCGCTTCGCCGTCTGACATGTCAGGCGTCTGGTTGATGGCTGACCCGCCGCTCAGGTTCGTGGGATCAAGGTGTCGGGATGTCGAGACAGAGCGCAGAGCTGGGGGTTACGTTGACTCATTTATTACGAATCACTGGCCGCACGCGCACTTCTTAGTGTAAATGTACGTAGCATCGGAAAAGGGGGGGCGGTTCAAGACCAGCCGCGGCGCCTGAGCCAGACACACCACAACCCGACGTGCCGTAGAGGTACCTGCAGTCTGCGGAGGTCCGTTGCTGCAGATGGATCCTCAAACGTGTTAGCGGCCCGGATCTGGATGAATGTGAGGACGTACATACATGTAGCTGGTCCATTTCGGAGTCACAAGAAACGTGGCGCACGCGGCCCAGCGGTACTGCACAGAGTACTGGCTTGGCAGACCTGCGTCCCGACAAAAGCCAAATGTCCGAGACGGTGGCAGGTAGGTAAAGTAGGTAGGCCGTAGAATGTGGCGAGGCTATCTCGGAGAACAACGTCTTGTTGGGGAAGGTATTGATGGCAGGACTTCCCTGTTTGGAAGCGACTAAGTAACGTACAGCTGCGTATAGTCGAGCGAGATTTGAGCGTGGATGCTCGAGCCGTCGGTCTGCCTCTGCAATGGTACGCTGCCGCTGAGGCACTGCCTCACCGGTGATACCACATGTACGTACTCTGACAAAGGAAGCCTTGACGAGTTGAGACGGGGTGCGTACATACAGAGTACCCATTTCTGTGACCTCCTTGATCGCCAACATTAGGAGATGTAGCAGTGGAATTAGATTCCAGGGTGCGATCGATCTACGGAGTACGTATCCGTCCGCACCCGCCGATGGAATGCGACAAATCGTGTAGGATCCGAGGCCTTGACAAGTTGACATCTCGCCACGGCATGTTCCGTACACGACTTGATGACCGCGCGGAAACTCTCCCTCGTCGATTGGCTCCATCCTCGATTCCTCCCAGTTCCCTTGAGCATGGGCGATTGCAACGTGGCTGCACCCCAACTCGTTGAAAGCGCTTGGCCTTTGGCTGCAGGAGGAAATCTCGGCTAATACAGTCCACTTACGGACAGACGCACTTGACAACTCAAGTTTCAGCCAATGCTCGGCCCCAAACAAGTTACGAGGTGCCATGGCATGCACGCATGGCGCCTCGCGAGGGCCTTGGCGCCAATAAAAAGACTTCAGGGTCCAGGGGGGAGGCTTTTCACCTCTTTAGCCGGCCAAGCAACTAGTCCCGGGGACGCATATACGCTTATCCTCTGCCGGCCTCGGTCACAGCTCAATCTTGGCGCGTCGTCCGACTCTGCCGCTTCTAGTTCTACAACAACATGTCGGTAGTGTTGCTGTCGGCGGAATCGGTAACACCCTAACACCGGTCGTTCGCCCCCGTTGTGGGGGATCGGTTACATGGGTACGGGCATTAGGACCGGATTCCGGCGACACATCCGCGTTCCGCGTTCGCCAGCTGAGACTCTGAGAGAGGGTACTTAGTGGTGCGGTAAAACCTGGTATATGGAGTATTGTCAAAGTCGAGATTCAGCTGCATGAGCTAGCACGCACGCACATGATTTCCTCCTGCCTCAATGGGAGATCTGGCCGAGCTGTCGAAAACGTGGGCCGCGACTGGCAGCCTCCTCATGCAGCCTCGAAACTTCTCCCGCACGATGCGCATGGAAATAAAGGCCCATCTGCTGATCGACCATTTCCCCCAACTTGCAAGCCATTCGTCTCACATTCATTATTCCCACCTGCAACCTGACACACACAAGACGCCATGAGGTTCGGATCGCTAGCGCTGCAACTGTTGCCAGCCGCCTCGGTGGTCCTGGCTGCACCCGCTCCCGACACCACCCAGAGTGCTTTGGATGATATTGCTTCCCTCGCCGACAAGGCCCTCAAGCAGGCCGAGACAGAAGCATCTGACAATGCTCTGAGGAAACGTGAGGGGGAGAACACTTGCTCCTGGGAGAATGTCAGCATTCGCAGGGAATGGTAAGAAACACATCATCATGCATACATGTACCATGCCCCAACAGCGCTAACAGATCGTCATCCAGGGGCAATCTGTCCAAGAAGGAGCGCAAGTCGTACACGGACGCGGTGCTCTGCCTCCAAGAGAAGCCTGCGCGTACGCCTGCCGAAGTGGCCCCCGGTGCGAAGACGCGCTTTGACGACTATGTCGCCACGCACATCAACCAAACGCTCCAGATCCACTACACGGGCAACTTCCTCGCGTGGCACCGATACTACACGTGGCTGTACGAGCGTGCGCTGCGGGACGAATGCGGCTACACAGGCTACCAGCCGGTATGTAGGACGAAAGACCAGCGGAGGGTGATGCAGCTGACCTTGTATAGTACTGGGACTGGGCCAAGTCGGCCATCACTGGCATGCACGACTCGCCCATCTTCGACGGCTCCGACACCTCCATGTCTGGCGATGGCGAGTTCATTCCTGACCGCGAGGAGATCATCCTTGGAAAGGCACAGGGTCTGCCCCCCATCTACCTGCCAGTGGGCACCGGTGGCGGCTGTGTCAAGTCGGGCCCATTCAAAGACATGGTGGTGAACCTTGGGCCTGCTGCCCTCGACTTGCCGGGAGGCCTCGTCGCCGCCAACCCAGAGGGACCTCTTGCCCACAACCCCCGTTGCCTGAAGCGCGACCTCACGACCGAGATCAACCGTCGCTATGCCAATGCCTCGGCCGTGCTGGCCAACCTGATCCAGCCCACGAACGTCTACGACTTCCAGATGCAGATGCAGGGCGTCCCTGGATCTGGTACCATTGGTATCCACGGTGGTCCTCACTACAGCCTGGGAGGCGATCCTGGCCGTGATGTCTTTTCGTCCCCAGGCGATCCCGCCTTCTACCTGCATCACGCCAACATTGACCGCATCTGGTGGATTTGGCAGATGTTGGACCCCAAGACCAGACAGCGCAGCGACCAAGCGATTGCGGGAACAAACACGTTTTTGAACCAGCCTCCGAGTGCCGACACGACTCTGGAGGATTATGTGAATTACGGCTATGCGGATGGGCCGTCGCGTCAGATCAAGGATTTGATGAGCACCTTGGGTGGCCCCTTTTGCTACATTTATTTGTGAGGCTCGATTCAGACGTTGATAGATGGCTTGGACGTGGTATAGAAGCCAGCGAAAATAAACACGTTGTGTCCTAGGGATGGTCGGTGCATGGTGACGTAATCGAGTTGATGTGCAAGGGATGGTTTCTGGAGGAGAGGAGGTCCAGGACTCCAGATTCAATGCGACAGAGATGTGAAGGAAAGGCTCCACCGTGTATGAAAACATCGCTGTCCACTCGCACGTGACCTTACCTTGAACTTGAAGAGTTCATGTTGTCGCCAGCAGCAAACCCGCGTCTTCTGACAACACATGCCTTCATCCAGTCACATAGATCTGCCAAATTTGCTCAGAATTCTGACCTCCAAATGGCTGATGGAAGGCGTGGATAAATGGCAACGCTCCAACACCCCGGTGCGTTATCAATGAGTAAGCCGCGGTGGAAGCATGTGTACTACCTAACCTAAACACACCCCGGTGCCTTGGTAACATCAGCCTCGCCTCACCATACCTAGGTAAGAGCACGGGTCTAGCTTGGGCCTGCAATTGTCCATTGTCAAAAGGAAGTATGTAGGGCGACTTTGGTGATAATTCAGTTTCTTTGTAGCAACACCATTCTTCCAATCTCGTGTGTCTGCCCATACACCAAACCACATTAACACCATGACCCCCGATGGGCCAAACCCAGAGCTAATGCAAAAGAAGCCCAGGGTCAAGAAAAACATACCCGCTCTCCCTCTCGTCCTAATCCACGATGGAGGCGGTACGACAGCGGGATTCTGGTCCCTTGGCAAGCTTCAACGCGATGTTTGGGTTATCCACAACCCCAAGTTCTGGAGTGGCGCCTCCTGGCAGCGCGGCATGGACGAGATGGCCCTGCACTACCTGAGTTTGATCAGAGCCAGGGGCATCTCCGGGCGCATCGTCCTCGGCGGATGGTCTTTGGGCGGCTTTCTGTCTCTGGCGATTGCACGGATGATTGCTGCGCTGGGAAAACAGGACGAGGGGAGTCTGGAGATTTCAGGGCTTCTGATAATCGACTCGCCTTACTTTGAACCATGGTACGAACAGTCGCCCCCCGTCTCGCAGCCTCTGTTGCCCGACATGCTCCCCAAGGTCAAGCAGACCTACGAGAAATGCGACGATCTCCTAAGCTCCTGGTCGCTGCCACGCTGGGGCTGGGACGCGATGGGAGGCGAGCCCGTCACACTGCGTGCTGGTGGGAACAAGCACATCATCCCCCACCGAGCTGCGTTGTACAAGCCTCTCGACAGTGACTGGGTAGTAAAAAAGACAGCCGAAGAGCCCACGACAGATCGTCCAGGGGCACGCATTGATATGGAAGATGACAGGGCGGAGCATGATGTCGAGAAGCTCTCCCCGCCCATGGGTATCCTCATACGGTGCGTGGGTCGAACGCCCGCGCTCGATCAAGGACACCATCCATGCCGCGTGGATTTGTATCGTGACTCCTTGACCCTGGGCTGGGGGCAAGGCTACGAGGACTATATCAAAGTCGTCATGGACGCTACGAACACCCACTATACCATCTTTGACCGCAACAACCGATCCCAGGTAAGTCTTCTCACGCCAGGGGCTCAATGCATCAGTCTGACGATCAAAAGATTAAGCACGTCACTTCGTTACTCAATCAAGCTCTGGATATCTTTGATCAGCGGGAATTGGGTTCCATGGCTTCTATCTAGTTATGCAGTGTGCGATGGCATGTAGGCCATGTGAGACAAAGCAATTTTGGGCATATTCAGCATGACATTGAAAAGAAGGAACCATAAAGGGCAACCGGAAAGCAAGCAAACAAATGAAACAAATAGGCAACACGTGACAAGCCTGGCTGGCAAACCTTACCTTCGCAGAGTGTCATGGAAGCATTCCCCCATCAATCTTGTCCTTCGAACCGCTCCATCAACGACTCCCGGATGTTGTCTGCCAAGTCAAGAAGCGAAGCGCTCTGCACGATGCTCATCACATTGGTTTCGACGGCAAACTTTTGCCGGACCCAGTTCCTCAACTCCATGGCCACGAGAGAATCAACACCAATGTGCTCGGGCGACTGCTCTACCTTGATACTGTCCTCGTCCTGGATCAGGAAATCGGTCAAGGCCTTGGCGACGGCCGCGGCAATCGTCTCGGTCGTCTTTTCCTCCTCCAGGACAGACGGCCTCGACGCAGCGAGAGCCAGCAAACTCGCTATGCCGTCTTGCTCGGTGGTCGCCTTGGCGGCCGCGTTGGCTTGACCATTCATATTGTGGTAGACGCCAGCCCGCACGTCAGCCTTCCACACGACCCGCGTGTTGGGTGCCGCGATCGGTGCGCTGGTGCAAAAACCGAGGATGATCTGGCTTGGGTTCCAGTGCGCGCCGTGCACGTCGACCTGCGCGTGGGCATTGGGCGTGGGCTTGGATCGCTGGATGGCCAGGTTCATGGCGTCGAGAAGCTCCGTCTCTTTAAGGATGCGCATTCCCGAGCGCTTGAAGTGATCCAGAATATCCCGGTTCTTCCACACAAAGCCCACCTCGCCCATGACGCCTATGTCGATGACAGACGCCGCATGGCCTTGGGCGTGTCTGTATTGCACAAAAGCGTCCAGGAACGTGTTGGCGGCAGCATAGTTGGCTTGGCCCCACTGGCCGACGATACCGCTGTAGGAAGACGCGAGGACGAAGAAGTCGAGCTGTTCACCCATCAGGCACTGATGGAGGTTCCAGGTCCCTTGCACCTTGGGCGCTACCGCCGCGGTCCAGTCGTCAAAGGACATCTCGGCGAGAGACATATCCTAGGGAGAGTATTAGTACGGAGCATCAAGACTTGTCTTGTCATTCTTACCCTGAGTACCATGGAGAGATTCAAGACGCCGGCAATGGGCTTCGTGACGCCCTGTATAGCCGCCTGGACGTCTTCGAGCACACCAACGCTGCCCTGGGCCAATTGCACCTCGCAACCTTGGGACTCCAGGTCCCGTTGGAAGTCTTCAATCAGTCCACCGGACTTTGCAGAGCGAGAGAGGAAGATGAGGTGTCGGGCACCCCGCTCGACCATCCATGTGGCAACGGCGCGCCCCAGACCACCGAGCCCTCCCACCAACAGATAGGAGCGATCAGAACGGAGAGAGGTGCTCGAGATCAACTCGGTGGACTCGAGAGTGGTGGCGTCTTCGGGGAACTTGACGATAATCTTGCCAATGTGGCGTCCACCCTGCATGTATCGAAAGGCGTCCTGGACTTGAGAAGCCTCCCAGGTCTTGGCGATGGCACCTGGTTTGATGAGACCGTCCCTGATCCAGCCAACGCATCTTTCAAGCAGCCTGTTAGATGTGGTTAGCACTCTTGTCAAGGAGGCCGTGTCAGGTCTGGGGTCATTAGGTCTTACTCGGCTGCCTTCTCCGGCCTGACCTGTGAGATCTGCCAGAGATCGAGGCCAACAAATGTTCGATTCTGCTCGAAGGACTCCATTGACAGTTTCGCCCGGCGACGGAAGTCTCTCTTGCCAATCTCGATCATAGTACCAAACTCGGCGACACACTCCCAGGACGCGTGCAAGAGGTCGCCCGAGAGAGAGTTGAGGACCACGTCCACTCCCTTGCCCTTTGTGTGGTCCATGACATCGCGCAGGAAGGACGCGTCCCGCGAGTTGTAGATGTGATCGCGCGGGATCCCACAGTTGTTCATGATGTATCGAATCTTCTCCTCGTTGGACACGGTACAATAGATCTGCCACGGGCCAGCGTTAGTTATCTGTGTCTGGGCTGCCACAAGTATTAACGTACCTCTGCGCCGAGCATTTGCGCAATCTGGATGGCGGCAAGCCCGACACCGCCACAGGCCGAGTGAATCAGGACTGTCTGGCCCGCCTGAAGGTTGGCCTTGTCTGTCAAGGCCATGGCGGCCGTCGCGTAGACACATGGCAAGCCAGCGCCTTGCTCAAAGGTCAGGCTGTCGTCGATCTTGACACACAGCGTTTCCGACAGCGCCAATTGGGTGGCAAAGCATCCGCTGGACATGTAGATGACTGTGTCGCCCACCTTGAGCTTCTCGGCGCCCTGTCCCACAGCAGTGACAATACCACAGCCCTCGAGACCAATCTCGGAAGTACTGTTGTCCAGAACTCCAAGTGCGATCAGGACGTCCTAGAAAAATTAATCAGTCTCAGAGAACAGAAAAAAAAGGGGGGTTCACTTACTCGGAAGTTCATACCTACGGCCTTTGTCTGCACGACAACTTGACCTTGCGAGGGGACTGGCGCTTCGCCCTCATGCCAGCCCATGGTATGCAGCAAGCCTGGTGCCCGGAGACCGAGCTTCTTCAACGGAATCTTGAGTTTGGTATCATCAAAGTTGGACGCGGACGCATCGTGCATCGTCTGCCAGTGCAGACGAGGAACCAGCGTCTCACCATCACAGATGGCGTACTCCCAGTCAGGGTCCATGGACTCGGCGTCGGGCTCTGTGGCCTGGACCTTGAGGAAGATCTGCGCAACGCAGTCGGTGGCCCGCTGCCTCTCTGTCTTGTCATCAATCTCGACGGTGTAGAAGTTGATGGAAAGCTCATTTCGGGCCGTCCTTGCGAAACCCAGACTCATGGCCGTCCTGGGGTCCTGGCAGGACACTTGGACCGACCGTGTCACCCATACCAGTTTAGACTGTAGCGACTTGACGACTTCGAGCACCTGATGGAATGACTGCTCGGAGAAGTCGTGAAGAATGGGTTGCTGCAAGTCAAGGATGGACACGATATCCTGGCGCGGCAGGACGTCGCCCAGGCGATGAGGGTGAACCGTCATCCCCTGTGCCACCAAGCTTGCCTTTACTTCATGGTAGTATGGGCCTTCGTCGCAACAAAGGAGCGTCACTGATGTTGGCGCGGCCACCTTTAGGCAGGGCGAGGCCAAGATGCCGGCGCTCTGGTGGTATGGAGCGATGCCATCCAGAACGAAAGCGTCGGGCTCATTGAATCCGGCCGCCACGAGCTCCTTTGACCAACGGTCCCGGGAAACGTAGGGCTCATCCGGTCGACTGTCCTCCTCACCTAGCCACCAGCCGGGCAGGAAGCCCATGACATAATTGATGAATTTGGCGTCTGGGATCACTGTCAGTAGGAAATGGCCCGATGCACCATCGGTACAGTGGGGGTCAGTTCTCTCTTACCGGGACATAGTTCCTCCAGGAAGAGGCGGCCTCCAGGGCTGAGGAGCTGACGTAGGTGTTTGAGGGATGTGTGCAGACTAGGCGTTGCGTGAACCACGTTGGAACCAACAATGAGATCAAAACCGCCCTCCGCCAACCCTTGGCTGATGGGATCCTGCGTGATGTCGAACGAGGCGTACTCTATGCCTTCCACGTGGGCGAATCGCTCCTTGGCAGCCGTCATGAAGCCCAAGGAAATATCCGTGTACAGATAGCTGCTGTACATGCGCTCTCCGTAAGGGGACATGAGAGCCGCCAACACCTTGGACGTGGTGCCACCAGTACCAGCTCCCACCTCCAGCACTCTCATACGAGGGTTGGTATGCGCGAGCGTGCGGACGGCGTGCGTAAAGTCGAGCGCATCACCGACGGCATACAGCTCACCCAAGACATTGTCCTTGAGCAGAATGTGCAAAGGGTGAGCCTCTCCGGCAAAGATGGCTTTCGCCTCCATGAACAGCCTGTGGATGGCTGTAGCGAAGACAGCATACTGGGACTGGGACACTTGTCCGACAATCGTATTGATCCTCGCCAGTCTCGCTGCGCTGTCTAGCTCACAGAGTTGGCTCTCGGGCTTGAGGAACGCTGCCTGTCCCTGTTGGTAACGGGCCACGTACTTCTGCATCCACTCGAAAAACTTGATCAGGTGACTTGGGGTGCTTTCGGAAACTTTGATCATGTCCAGGTGGTCCAAGGAGCACAAGAGCATGAGCTCCTCTACCAGCGGCCACTCGTCAGGGCACGCTTCTCGCGGGAGCAATAGACGCTCCATGTTGACAAAGTCCTGATGGGGCTTCCAGTGCATCTGAGTGATAAGAGGGGCACTCTCATCCGCACCATCGTTGCTCGTCAGAGCCGACGCCTTGAAACCTTTGAGGGAGAGTATAGTGTGACCGCCGTCCTTGGCAGAAAGACTTCCGACGAAAGACCCACGCTCAGAAGATTCGATGAGGGCTCCGACCCTCATATCTGCCTGCGTAGGCCTGACGATGAGCTCTCGAATGAACGTCGGCACGGCGATCGTCGTACAGTTACGGGCCAGGCCTCGATAGGCTGATACCGTGAAGAGCTGGAAGCACTGATCAATGACAGCAGGGTGTAGGGAGTACCTGTCTCCTCGGTTGGCCTCTTTTGTCTCCACCGTAGCCAAGGCCTCGTCCTTCACGGTGGCAGACGTGAGGGCTTTCAGGCCGCGGAAGAGCCCAGTGTAGTTGAAACCGGCTCGGTTCAGTAGAGCGTACCAGTCGTCCTCGTCGACCTTGCGTGGCAGGCCCGCTGGCCACTCGTCTGCTGACTCGAGGTTGACAGACTTGTCCACGGAAGGCTTCACCTCGCCGGAGCAGTGCTTGGTCCACCTCGTGCCGTCATAAGACGTGACGGTGAAGCTGTAGGCGGTAGATTCGTCTGCCGAGTCCACCGTCACCGGCGTAAGCCTCGTGACAAGTTCCACGACCTTGTCATGGTCCAGTACCAGGCCAGCGCTGATGCTCATGTTCTTGATGGTGTAGGTCGTCTCTTCATGTAGTTGGCGAATGGCTTCACCAGCCATGCAGACGTAGCCTGCGCCAGGCATGACAATCTGTCCGTCTACTTTGTGCCCCTCAAGCCAAGTCACATCACTCAGCGAGAGCTTGTTCCGCCAGCATGTCTCGTTGATCACCTCCGTCACACGCACACCGAGAAGCTCGTGTGGTTTATGCTGGCGGAATCTCCAGTCACGGGCCACCCTTGACTCAGCCCAGTGAAGGGCCTCTTGCTTCCACGGGTAGCTGGGCATATCATGTACGTGGTTTCCTTGGCCGGGCGCCAGGGCTGCAAGATCAACATCGACGTTGTGCTGGAAAAGTCTTCCTGCCAGGTGAAGTATGCTCTCTTCGCAGCTGCGATCACGCACAAGTGTCCCGAGATGAACGTCTGTACGTCCTATATCTCTGAGGATCTGGCCGATAGGTCCCTTGAGTGCAGGGTGAGGTCCAATCTCAATGAGAACAGTGTCGGCCGGCTGCGATGCGAGGGCCTCTCTCAGCGCGCCGTTGAAGAGGACGGGGCTCTCCATGTTCTGGCGCCAGTACTTTGCTCCGAGACAGCCATCCCCTTGCAGTCGTTTTCCGGTGACTGAGGAATAGAATGGTATTTCAGGGTTAACACTGGTGATGAATGGTTGGATATGCTCCTCATATAGTGGACCGTACTCGAGCATGTGATCTATAAGGGAAAGACAGTCAGCTTGGTACGCTTTGGACGGAACTCTGAAGCAATCTGCACTTACGTGAATGGAAAGCCTTCTCCACACGAAGCAAACGAGACAGCACCCCCGGGTGAAGCTCCTTGACTTTGGCAACAACAATCTCCACCTTGTCGCTGTCTCCAGAGATCGTAACACTGCTGGGACTGTTTTCACAAGCAACAATCACACCCTCCTCGAGCAGCGGCCTAGTGTCCTCTGCACTCAAGCCAAGGGCAGCCATGGAGCCACTCTTTTCAGGTGTGTCACCGCCGCTGGTCGTGCCACGGAAAGTCGCGGCAGCCATGGCAGCCTCGGCGGTGATGGAGCCGCTGGCGTACGCAGCAGACATTTCTCCGGAGGAATGACCAAGAACCAGATCAGGCTTCAAGCCCCATGAGCTCAACACGTTGATTAGACCTATTTGCACGGCAATGGATAGGGGGTGGCCCATTTCCGCCTTCTGGACACGGCTGTCGCCAGCAACTTTGCGCAGCTCGGCTTGTCCATAATGTCAGCACAACTTCTCTAGCTCGCCTCCTCATCTCATTTCTTTCTCTTGACTTACTCTCGATTGTCCACGCAGGTGGATTGGGAAGACTGGCCAAGAAGCTATCGAGCCTCTTGATGGTGTCGTGGAAGACTTGGTTGGTGTCGATCAGCTCTGCACCCATCTCGGGCCACTGCGCGCCTTGGCCCGTGAAGACCCAGGCTACTCGTGGAGAGGATGTGGCGGCTCCTAACAATGTTGATTCGGCCACGGCAGAATCGCTGGCGATCAGGTAACCGCGATGGGCTTTGTGGTCCCTTCGGTTTGCCAGAGTATAAGCCACATCGCGTAACGCCGCGTCACTCTTCTTGAGATACTCGCAATGCTGGCTCGTGCTCAGCGACAGAGCGGCATCTGACTTGGCGGAGAGGAGCAACAAGTGGCGCTTTGGTCTGACCAGTCCACTGCATGGGGACGCTCCAAACTCACTCCCCACGTCGGTTCCCGTGGGAAGGTCGTCGACGGGGTTCTCGTCGATAGATGGCGGCGTAATCTGCGCCTGGTTGTACGAGTGGTACTGTTTGATCGATTCAAGAATCACCTGTGCGTCAGAATTAGCAGGACTTTCCTCATTATGCGGAGATCTGGCCACTTGCGTGAGCATTGACACCACCGATACCGAACGAGTTGACGCTGACCCTTTCAGCGCGGTCTCGAGGCCACTTCTCCGTGTCGACGGGGACTTGAAGATTGCACTCCTTCCAGGGAACTATCATGTATGTTTAGTATGCAACATCTTGTCGTGATGGTCCTGGTCTCAACTAGGAACTTACTGTCAGGATTCGGGGTGTCGAAGTGAATGTTAGGGGGGATTTGACGATGCTCGAGGGCCAGGATCGCTTTGATTAAGCTGGTCAGTCCGGCTGCACCCTCTCCGTGACCAACATTTGGTTTGACCTGATTAAACCACGCGTCAGCGGCCTGAGTCTTTCGCTCTTGATTTCGGGGAATCCTTTCTCACCGAGGTGATGAACATGCCCTGGTCGCCAAAGCACTTGCCCACCGCGGACGTTTCAAGGGGGTCCCCGACGACGGTGCCCGTACCATGACACTCGACGAAAGCAGTCTTTGACAGATCGGAAATGCCAGCTCTCCGATACGTTTGGCGAATGAGCTTTTCCTGAGCAACAGGGCTCGGTATCAACATTCCCTGCGTCCTGCCGTCCGTGTTGACGGCTGTGCCACGAATCACGGCGCGGATATTGTCGCCGTCTTCCAGTGCCTGGCTCAGCTTCTTTATGTAAATGGCATTGACAGCCTCGCCTCTCCCGTAGCCGTCCGCGGAGGCATCGAAGCTCCGGCTAATGCCCCTTGGCGAGAGAACACCCTGGTCACTAAGAGCCAAGGCCATGGTCGGGGAGAATATTAGGCTGGTGCCGCAGATCAGGGCATTATCACACTCGCCGTTTCGAATTGCTTGACAAGCCAGGTCCAACCCGACTAGAGAGGATGAGCATGCCGTCTTTATTGTCATACTGCATTCATGCATTAGCTGCAGCTCCCTTCGCATCCAAACGGACGCCGATTGAGGTTTCGTACCTTGGGCCGCGTAAGTCGTATTCGTACGAGATTCTGTTGGCCAGAACAAAGTCTCCATAGCCGGTGGCTCGATACCCGCCTCTATGTTGTGTCTCCTTGGCGTTGAGATCCTGCCAATCTTCGGCAAACACACCGACGTAGCAGCCCGTGTTTCCTCCGCGCCAGTTGGTTGCGCCAGCATCCTCCATGCACTCGTATGTCACCTCGAGAAGTTGTCGCTGTTGAGGGTCGAGGCGTTCTAGTTCTGTCTTGGATAGGGAGAAGAAGGATGTGTCGAACTGCTGGATGTCCACGTCGTCCAGATAGTAGCCTTGTCGCATGCGGAGCGTGCCAGTCGCTCCATCCGGGTCGTGGAATGCGTCAATGTTGAACCTGTCTTTCGGAACGGCACAAAGTCCACTCTTCTTCTCGGTGAGAAGTTCCCAGAAGTCGGTGCCGTTTCTGACCTTCCCTGGCAGCCGCATGGCCATGCCAACAACCGCCATAGGCTCTGATGATGATGATGATGAGGTCTCATAGTTCTCTGCGGACGTGAATGACGTAGCATCAGTCTCGGATACTAGTTTGACGGAGGACTGGTGACTGGCGCTCGGCGGCAGGCTCGCCTCCACATGAGGGCTGTCTCCGACGTTGGCCATGGTGAAGGTTGGGCTGCAGTTACAAGGTCCAAAATCCAACGAATGGAGTTGGGGAGATGAACAGAAGCCTTCAGGATAATTTTAGTTCCGACAGAAGACGACCGAAATCGACTGTCATGTACAGATGTCGGTTCACAATCCCATTGAAAAAGCTCAGATGGCTACAGGCTAGTCTTGGTAATGGTCTTCAGCTCCCCGACACTAATGACAACTGCCCGGGACTTGACTCCCCTAGACTAGTGGAGATACTAAGTGCATGTACGATACTAACCGTAGGGGCTCATCAACCTCAGTAGATTCAGGTGCCTATCCACGACCAGCCAGCAAGATCATCAATGTGTTCACGTCATGAGTCTGTAAGGTTCCAGTCACTATCAGCTTCCGACTAATAACGCCTTGGTTGTTGTGGCTCCCTCAAACTTTGACCGGCTGTATGTATGAGATCCTTTTCAAGATGCACATTCTCTGTGTGGTTTGAATATCCTAGGAGACAGTCAACAAGTCGATGACATTGTTGCGCTGTGAAACCAACCCAGTGTCAATTGCACTGTGCTGAACGGGCATCCATTCTGGTATTCCTCTGATGCCAAGATTGGAGGGCCTAAATGAGCAAGGCATGACAGGCCAAATGCGATGCACGATGAGTGTACATCTATGTGTACATGGTGCCTGTTTCAACACGCAAGTATCTCACCTCATCCGTGGAAGCTGAGTCAGGGGCTTACTGTACGCAATAACGGCATATCATTGGCTGTCACAAAGCACTTCAGGGGTTAAGTCTCCACAGTACGTAAACATGTTCGACATGTAGATAGGCATGACACTCAAATGTTTCTTTGACACACTCGCATATCCTAGTTCCTCGGCAATCCACAATGTACATACTTGCATACTGTTTCTTCCACCAACATACACGGTAGTCATGGGCGCTAGGTGCGTGGCCATGGTCGATCGATCCCGCCAATACCTTGTAGCAGCTTTGGTTACCCTATGTTGAACCACGCTATACTCACTATCCACACAGTGAGTCCAACAATAATGTAGAAAGACTCTTCGGGCTTGAAGAAGTTTCCAGTTTGCCCGCCACGTATCCCAGGTGTCCAGCAATGGGTACAATGACAACAATATATTGCTAGCGTTGTGTGTTTCTATAATTTGCAATAAGATAGGTTTCACTCCGAAACGCTTCCACATGTAAACCACCTACGCAGACCATTCTATTTAACTACCCAAATTATTTTTCTCAAATCTTCCGAGGACGCAGGCACACCGTAGGACCATCCTTCCAAGCCGTCAGGTGGTCTTTCAACGAATATTCCGAAGCCTCAAGATCTTGCTCCGCCCAATCCTCCCTGTGGCCCGCTCGTTTGAGGTCAAAATCCAGTAACAATCGGGCAAAGACGAGCATGATATTGGCAATGGCCAACGGCTTGCCAACACAGCTTCGCGGACCGACCGAGAAAGGCATATAGGGGTTTTTAGCCGCATCCTGTTGGACGGCCTCGACACCCTTTGGACGATACCATCGCATGGGGTCGAAACGGAACGGTTGTGCGTAGTACGCCTCGCTGTGATGGATGCAGTAGATGCCGACGGCGACTTCGCACTTGTGCGGGATGAAGTGACCGTCGATGGTCGCTCCACCCTCTTCAACCTCCCGCCACAGCGCTGCGCCTCCGGGTGGTGAAAGTCGGAGAGATTCGTCGACGCAGGCGCGTAGATAGGCGCATGAGTTCAGCTTGGCGCCCAAGGTAATCTCCTCGGCGGAGCTGAACGTGGACCGGACCTCTTCGGCGGCTCTCTTGTAGCAGCGCGAAGACCCCGTGAGATAATGTGCCAAGGCAGCCATGCTCGTGGACGACGTGTCGGCACCTGCGAGAGGTGTTAGCTCCAAATGTCTCGTAGGCTATACCGAAGACTCATACCGGCGACGATAAATGTAGCAGTCTCGGTGCTCAGCTCGGCCGTGCTGAGCTCCTTGCCTGTCAAAGGGTCCTTGCAGTCTTGCAAGAACGCGAAAATGTCTTTAGAGGCCGACTTTCTGCCTCCTAGACGCTTTGACATGAGCAGTCGAATGAACTGGACGAACCTCCTTCGGCCCAGAATGGCTTGCGGGAACAGTTTCCGGTCCAGGTCGCCAAAGCTGAGGCCCGGCTCTTGTAGAAGAACCCCTAGACGCACATTGGAGTGCTCAATGGCTTCCATGGCGTAGCGGTATTCAGGATTCGCGATGGTGTCGAAATCAATGTCAAATGACACCGATGTCATAATGTCGAACGCCAGGTTGTTGACTGCGAAATGCACTGTCAGCACCTTGAACCTGCATACTAGCTGCGCGCCGCGCCTCGGTGTCTCCAGCAGTTATCAATAACGTACAGGCATGCGACATGTCAAGGGGGGCCGTCCAAGCACCGTCTGGCCCTCCCTGTGCGTGGAGAACGTGGCAGAACTGGTCGAGCTTGGACTGAATCTTGGGCTCGAGCATGCGAAGACTGCTCTCGGAAAAGGCCTGGCTGATGACGCGACGTCGGCGCCCGTGGAGGTATTTGTCCTGGAGCGTTAAGAGATTCGCAGCCTGCTTGGAAAGAACATGGTAGTTGCTGAACTTGATCACCTTGCCGCGGTGCCCATAAATATCTAGAAATGTAAGGATTTTGCTCGCTACACGCGCGTTTGGGCATGAGGAATACTCACCGCGAAGGGCTGGTTCCGTGTTGAAGATGAGGCGGTTCGGCGCGTACCGAACATGGTCTCCTAGATAATGTTAGGCCATGCGCACAGGGGCTTCTGCGATACACTTTCCATAGATCTTGTGGCATTCATAAATGTCCTTATGTATGTCTCCCTTCCAAGCGTGGTACGCTGAGTATAGAGTGGTGAACTTGGCGAGAAAGGGACCCGGGTATCGGGCCAAGGGGTGGAAGAATCCCAAGTACACGCATCTTCCAACAATCTGTTACTTCTCTTTGAGTATGTCGATTATATTGCCTGGAGACAGACTACTCACTGTGACAAGCACCAGTGCGCTGAAGGCGAAGAAAAGATAGCCCACCGTGCCTGTGGCGTGCCGTATGCCGTCTTGCCAGTCGACGAGCCTCATCTTTCTCTGCAGGGATTCACCTCAAGCTCTGAGGAAGCTCTGCGCAGTTGGTGGACTCTTTCTTCTAGCTCTAAGTGGAAAAAATTGCGACAGTTGGATTCTTTTATGGGAGGATTAAAGAGCTCTCATCATTTTTGGCGCTCCCAGCACTCCCTATGCCCAAAGGATTGACAGTATAAGAGTCGCCCTTGGGGTCTGCATGAGCGGGCGACTCTGGGGCGTGTTTTGGCAGAAGCTATTACTACTTCTTACGCACTCGTAAGCACTAGACTAGACTATAGCTGTTTCTGTCTGACTAAGAGTGCTATGATAGCAAATGGCCTTGTAGGGTACCCGGTTTTCCCGTCAAGCTCACGCTTCTGCGCCGGCATATTGAGCTCAATCGTCCTCCTCTGAGTCGATTGTGTATACCTCCACATTTTGTGTGGCGGGAACCTTTGATTCCACGTGCACGTCCTGCAGTGTGATACTCTCCTTGGCCTTGTCTTTGAGCACGGACCGTAGAATCTTACCACTGAACGTCTTAGGGAGAGCATCAAGAAACTCGATGCCACCGGCAAGGCGCTTGTGGCTGTGGAACGCCTCGTCCATCTTCTCATGGAGGCTACGGCGCACCTCATCGTCGGACAAGGCCTTGCCCTCGGACGATTTTACAACGTACGCCCGCGGCAGCTCGCCGGCAAACTCGTCGGGTACAGGTACGACTGATACTTCGGCCACAGGGGCCTGCTGAAGAAGGAAGGCTTCCAGCTCGGCGGGTGCTACCTGCATTCCCTAGAAGAACTGTCAGGACGCTCGGTCTCAGGGGCTTCGGACACGAGGCGCACTTACATGGACCTTGATCAGTTCCTTTAGGCGATCTACGATGAAGAGGTGCTTATGGCCTTGTGGGCTCTTCTTCACCGCCACCAGATCGCCTGTCGCGAGCCATCCATCGTCTCTTAGCATCTCCGTGCTCGTGGCGTCGCTGGTGAAGTATGCCGGTGAGATGTTGGGGCCGCGCAGCAGTAGTTCGCCCGGCTCGTCGGGGCCGTCGACCTCTCGCCCATCGGTCGTCACCAGACGTCCCTGCATTCCCGGCATGAGATAGCCGCAGGAACCGAACATGACATCTTCCCGGCTCGTCGCGGCCACGATGCACGTAGTCTCCGTCATTCCGTACCCCTGAATCATGGCACAGCCCGGGAGCAGCGTCTCGAATCTGGACAGGGCCTCCTTGCTCAGGGATGCTGATCCGACGAGGACGCTTCGGACGCTGCTTAGATCGAACTTTTGGACGTACGCGGGAGAATGGTTCATGGCCGCAATCAAGGGCGGGATCTGGACACGCGATCAGTCCTGATGCAGTAAAACGCTTCGGGAGCCGTCATTCATTCTGCGGCATAGACTCACCAGCCAGAGTCTGCTGATCTGAAAATCCTGCGTGGCTTGCAGGATGTCCCCCATATCAATGGAGGGGAGAATGACGGTACTGTGCCCGGCATACACGCCCATTTGCGCCGTTGCGATCAGGGCAAAAGCATGGCTGAGAGGAAGGACGCCCAGCGAGACTTCGGCCTTGCTCTTTGTAGCGCCGTCCCTCTCGAACGTGACGAACTGGAGAATGTTGGCAATGACATTTCGGTGCGTCAACTTAACCAGCTTCTGCAGGAGGAAGGAATGTCAGTGTTGGCTTCCATGAAGACGTGAAATATTACTGGAAAACCCGATGTGCCACTCGAGCTGCACAAAAAGGCCGTTTGACGAGCCCCCTGACCTGGTGTAAAGCTGTTTCTGGCGAGAGGAGGCAGCTCTTCGCCCTCTTCTATGGCCTTGTCAACGGTTTTGAGGTCGGGTGGGATCTCGACGCCCTTGGCGGCCTTTGGAGGCACTTGGAGTACGTAGACGTGCGAGATGGGCAGCCCGACCAATGCTGCCGCCGCCAACGCCGACTCGATGAGCGGAGCGCTGGTGAAGAGAAGCTTGGCCTTGGTATTTCTGAGCTGATCGGCAACCTGCTGGGTACTGTATGTGGGACTGATGGGACACGCGACGCCGGAGAGTCGATGGACGGCCCAGGACGCTGTGAGGGTGTCGATCTACCGAGGACCAGCAGTCAGTTGAGTTATGCACTGGGCATTGCGAAGCTTTGCTTACGCTGTTGAGGGCGAAGAAGGCAGCAACTCTGTCCATTTCATCCACATTGTCTAAGCTGCCACCCCATTGCAAATCGGCGGCGAGGGTACGGGCCAGGGCCTCGACACGCTGCTCCACCTGCGCCACCGAGTAGGACGTGCCTGTGATACCGCATATAAATGGCGGACGGGACTCCTCGAGGGGATGCCTTCCATACTGCTCGCTGACTTGGCCGAGGAGGAAATCGTGGATCGGCACAGAGTCAGGGGGTGCAAAGGGGAGTTGCGCTACCGTAGCAGGGGGGTCGAGAATCATGTTGATTTGTACATGTATGATGCAGACGCGAAGGATTCAAAGGGACTAGGCAAAGTCTCCAAGGCCTTTGACGGTTCTTGCTTGATATACACGCGCTACGGAGTATATGAGCAATGGTACGGATAACCCAGTGCGAGCAAGACGCTCTCCCTGATGTGGTCTTGTGGATTTGCATGCACGTGCTTGTACACATACGCCCCAACTTGCCACGCGAGACTGCGCAATGCCAAGAAGGCGTCGTCGTCCCCACGTCTTCACGAAAGCAGACCATTACTCATGCGGAGCAGCTTGCAAGAGGAACAGAACTCCAAAATTCCTAGATACCAGAGGGGCGGACTCGGTGAACAAGCAATTTGATTGAGACGCCGTAAGGTTCTGCGTCCTGTCTTATCCGGGATTTTTATGCTTGTCCAAAGGAGCTTGTTATTGTCAAATCCCCACAAACTCTGCTCGAACATGGACCTCTTGGCGTGTATACGGATCAGGGATATCACGTAATAATGCTGCTTGTTGTGTTACTCCTCTCACACTCGCTCCCACAATTCATTCATTCCTTGTTACAGATTGAGTTGAAATTCAGTCTAGGTAACTAATATTTAGCATTTTTAGAGATCTTAGATACCATGTATCTAATGAATAATCGGTGTATGTTTTCGTGTTGTCCCATAGTATAGGGTAGCCGACATCTAAGAAGGGTGGGACCAAAATCAGGCCGTAGATGGAGGAACTGCCAACGCTGGCCTTGTTTCAACTTCCCCCCCACCACATCACATCACCTGCATCCAGTCCTGCGCACGACCCCTACCATCAACAAACGGCACGACGTGGCTGACATGCAGGCAGCTGCGTCTGTTGTCGCGATGGCAGGGGTCTATGCTTTCATGTTCCGAGCTCCTCGTTGACCCTTCGCTCTCGTGTCTCGCTTCACCTCCCCCTCTGCACCTGTGTTCGGTGTACTGGACAAGATGCACCATATGCGCGCCCTTGTGAGCGCTGTCCACCGCCCAATGCGTGTGGCGCTGGGACAGCCTCCAACTTGTTTGCGTCTGGCAACTCTGGCAGCGCGGCAGACCCCCATCGCAGCCCGCCTCCCGTTGGGCGCCTTGCCCCTCCCTCTCGTTTTCCGTTGGTTCGCGAAGCCCATGCTCCTCAGCCAGCTTCGATACCGAGGCGTAGCGACAGATGCGCGCGCCGACGCCGCACCAGCAGCGGACAGCTCCCAAGCAGGCGCCGGACCAGAGCCGCCCAAGAAGAAGCGATCCCGGGCGGTGGAGTTTGTGGAGGCGACGAAACGGCTGCGGTGGTACTGGAAGGTGCTTATCGTCCTCTTTGAGCTTACCATCATCGAGTACCTGGCCGACAAGTTCTTCCTCGGCGGCACCGAGTATCGTACCGTCGTCGCCTGTGGGACACTGGGCCGCATCGCTCTCGATTACAAGCTGCACTATGGCCCGGCCTCGTGGCTCTCGCGCCACGACGACGAGGACCTGCACCAGCGCAACGCGCAGCGTCTTTGCACCATGATGAAGTACAACGGCGGCCTCTACCTCAAGGGTGGCCAGGCGCTGGCCATGCAGGGGAGCATCCTCCCCCGCGAGTACCAGCTCCTGTTTGGCGAAATGTTTGACGACGCCCCGGCCGCGTCCTGGTCTGAGATCCGCAAGGTGATCGAGGCGGACTTTGGCGGGCGCAGCGTCGAGGACGTGTTTGGGGACGGCGCATTGGCCCGCTTCGAGCAGGAGCCGCGCGCTGCGGCCTCTATCGCCCAGGTTCACTACGCCCGCCTCGCCGATGGCACGCCTGTCGCTGTCAAGGTCCAGAGGAAGAACATTGCCAAAGAGATCAAGTGGGACCTGTGGGTTTCGAAGCTCATGTTCGACTACACGGCGTGGTCCACCGGGTTGCCCATGGCCAAGGTGGGCGAGTTCCTGGAGAGGTGCATCTTGCCCGAGATCGATTTCGTGCACGAGGCTGAGAACGCCGACAAGCTGGCCCGCCTGGTCGCCGACGACGAGAGCTTGCGGGGGCGCGTCCATGTCCCCAAGGTCTTCCACGAGCTGTCCTCGGATAGGGTGCTCACGACAGAATGGATAGACGGCACGCAGCTATGGGACAAGGACGTCATCCAAGCACCGGCGCCCCGTCCGGGCATGACCAAGGGCGAGCGTACCGGTCTCGGGCTGCGTCTCAGCGATACCATGGAGACGGTGCTGGAGGTCTTTGCCAAGCAGTTCTTCACCTGGGGCTTCGTCCACTGCGATCCGCACCCGGGCAACATCCTCGTTCGACAGCACCCCAAGGATCCCAGCAAGCCTCAGGTCGTTCTTCTGGACCACGGCCTATACGTCACCATGTCCCCGAGCTTCAGGTCCCAGTACGCTCGGTTCTGGAAGGCCCTCGTAACGGACGACGATGCGCTGCTGGCACAGGTGGCGCAGGAATGGGGCATGGAAAGCCCCGAGGCATGGGCCGACGCCACTCTGATGCGACCCTTCAAGGAGAAGCCGAATGCGCAAGGACAACCGTTTAACCGCCAGGCCGAGACGTCGGAGGAGCGTCAGCAGCGCATGATCGAGGAGGCACGGGCCTATCTGGGAGACGAGGACGTCTTCCCGCGGGAGATGCTGCTTCTGGAGCGGGCCATCACCATCCTCCAGGGGAATAATAGGTTTCTGGGGTCGCCCGTCAACCGTATCAAGCTCCTTGGCAAGCACGCCGTGCTCGCCGTCCGGGAAGGCGGTTTCGGAGAGGCCACCACGGCGGACGCCCTCCGCACCCGTGTGGCTCTGTGCAAGCTGGACCTGGCCTTCTGGTGGAGTCGTGTGCGGCAATACTTTGGGTATGGGTCTGGGTTCGAGGAGGAGATCAAGGAGGCGGAGGAGAGGCAGATGCGCGAGACCAAGGACGTCATTGCTGAGCTCCTGGGCATCGTCGTGGACTAAATTTGACTAGCGTTCACCAAGCATCTACGTTCATGTCCTAAACGACAATTGTGCTTCCGGGGCCACCCTTTCCAACGACGCCTAGAGGCTGAATAAGACACAGCTATTGTAGAATTAGGGGGGGGGGGGGGGGGGGGGACAATTTTGTGGTAAAAAAAATTTAATGGTTGTTGGAACAGAAAATTGGCAGGGGAAAGGCCGTACAAATCTTTGCACCCAACCCGTCCAGCGGAA
>NW_025764770.1:0-32542 GCF_019669845.1 Emericellopsis atlantica | reverse complement strand
ACGAAGCTTGGGGCGGACCATCCCTCCACGCTGACAAGCATGGCCAACCTGGCGGCGACATACAGGAACCAGGGCCGGTGGGAGGAGGCAGAGACGCTTGAGGTGCAGGTGATGGAGACTCGCAAGACGAAGCTTGGGGCGGACCATCCCTCTACGCTGACAAGCATGGCCAACCTGGCGGCGACATACAGGAACCAGGGCCGGTGGGAGGAGGCAGAGACGCTTGAGGTGCAGGTGATGGAGACTCGCAAGACGAAGCTTGGGGCGGACCATCCCGATACGCTGACAAGCATAGCCAACCTGGCGTCAACATACATGAACCAGGGCCGGTGGGAGGAGGCAGAGACGCTTGAGGTGCAGGTGATGGAGACTCGCAAGACGAAGCTTGGGGCGGACCATCCCGACACGCTGACAAGCATGAACAACCTCGCCCACACTTAGCAGCGTATAGGAATGGTATTGGAAGCTACTCAATTAATGCGCGAATGCGTTCGCCTAAGACAACGTAAGCTGGGCTTGAATCACTCACATACGAAGGCTTCTGTTTCGACTTTAGACGCCTGGGTTAGCCGGCTTCAAATTTAATAATGGCTTTGATGAGATTGACTTTGTTTCTCTCCTTAGTAACTAGCTCATAGCTTCCGTTTGAGTCTAGGTCACCGGTGTACTGTAGTCTTCGTCGGTTCGGAAGCTTTTGCCAATGAAGCACCACCAGTCCAGACGGAGTGCAAGGCTCAGCCGTGATTGGTTACGTATGTACTAGAATCACGTGCTTCTCGGAGGCGTAAAGTGAGGCACTTATGGTGGGGTGTGTATAGTAGGCACCGTAGGGCGGAAGGCTTTGCAAATGTGACGGCTACCTTACACAGTGCGTTTGACCCCTGTTTGCACTGTATGTCTCCACTGCGTCCAGAAATAGTCGTTCTCATAATTCATTGTGTCACAGGAAAGCGGACACTCGTTTTGGACCTCACTGTATGCGTACCGAGTCGATAGTAACAAAATATTTGTCGGATTTCCAGGAGCCATAGAAGCGCCCATATATCCAGTATCCCTCTTTAAGGTATTCCTGTAGCTCGATTGCGCTGAAAGAGCAACGTGTCAGTCAACTCAGGTTACCATAGTAGCAGACGCAGCACGCACGCCGATGGCATAGTGACCGACGCCCCGGTAAGGATGGACCTCAGAATGGCTCAATCGTCACTGCAGCCTCAAAATGTTCCAGATTGATATTGTGTCATTCAAATCGCGAGGAAGATCGGAGATGCGGATGGCGGTCAGCATGGATGTTCCATTGGAGTATCTTATTTACACGTGACTGTAGTCAGATAATACGTCAGCATGTCTGGCCCAACGGCGAGCAATATAGCCCCCATGAAAGCAATTCCCTAAAGAACATTCATCCCATGTCCTATAAAAAAATGGGATACCCTGTAGGGTACGACACATCCAAACGAAGAGGACGAGTCAGATCATCTTGCGCTCCGTAGCACGAGAAGTTAATAAGAATAGCAAACTTATATTTCTCTCGGCTTTCATCCAACGGGTTAATAAGCTGACATTCTTAAAGCTTCCCGTTACCTAGATCAATATATGGCACAAAAGGGTAGAGTTTTTCAGTACGCGATATCTCACAAACGGCTCCTGGTGGGAGTCGAAGATAGCTAAGATTCCGCCGAAAATGGCTACCATTCATAGCGTCGTTTGACGTTTGAAAGTTTCCTTGATCTTCGTGCCTCACATAATGTAGAGCTGAGCGGATGATTTGTCTAGCAGGGTTGGCGTTACCGAGACTTAAGTTACTCGAGGAAGAGCGTGCACTGTGTCCTTACGTTCTGATTCTCGACATTGAGTGTCGGTCCAGGGTGTTTTATCTGCGCCCTGCGCATGAAAGCACGCGTGCATAGTGATTAAGAGTGCACCCGCCGCTTCCGATAAGGTCCGCTCATTATCACACCTTCGCATTACCCCTGAAGAATCAGTCCGAACTCGCCGTTGCTTATTAAGGTTCAGTGACGTATAGCTGAAGGCATGATAACGAGGCTTACAAATTTCTTATAGATATTCTGTACGACCATTTGTTGGCCAAGAAGGAGGGTTTTGGGGAGAGAAGTGTAACCTCCTCCGAGGTTTCCGGCTGATACTGTATCTTGAAGCTTTGCTGCGAAAACCAGAGCGTATTGTCACATGTGTTGAACAAGAGCGCATTTAGTATGCTACTCACAAAGCAAATTCGTCTCTGACGCGGGGTAGAAGAGATGACGATAACAAATATCATAACAAATATCATAACAACTGACTGCTTTGCTTGTGATATCCGGTATAAATTCATCATAAGCGTACATTGCCCAATCTATTATGATCCTCACTCTCTGTAATCTTCTTATCTACTTCTGCGAGACGAATTTTCAGCGAACCAAACTGAAATCAAATTACTACTCAAGTCCTGCAAACTTCTCCAATGGACGCTGCTGCATCTGCCGTCTTGGAAGTTGGGGCTGGAGCCTTACAGGCATTGAATCAATTTCTGGAAGACACAGACACGGCGAGATGTTGGTACGGCAGCGACTATGGGTATTTCACCACATGGTCCTGGCGCATGCTTCTACCTCCCTTCAGAAAGAGGAAGATCAACAATATCTTCGGGGTCCACGCAGACGATTGGGAGCAGCTTATCAGAAACTGCCTCTTGAATCACAAGGAATGGATCCACGCTGCGCAGAGTTCTGACACAGGAGAATGCTCCTGGCTTCCGCTTTATAGGGCGCTGCCTGGTGAAAAAAGACATGACTGGCGTGAGAAAGCACAACAGTCTTCAAGTTACATAGGAGCTGTTAGATCACGCCCTGCGGCTCGATTCGACGTTTGGGGCTTAGTGGTGCTTGCTTTCGCAAATGGAGCGGGTCTTGATATCACCCATGGCTCAAATGGAGGCTTTTTCGCGGAGATGAGCGCCAGGGATTTTGTTGTTACAGTATGGCAACATGATCTGAGCGGGTCGATGATTGGGCACATCGAGCCAAGGAATCAAGCCTCGGAACAGCACATGATCATGACTGATTCAGAGTGGCAAAATCTGCTTTATCACGGGCATTCCTTCAAGGAAGATCATCACGTCTTTGGTTGGCCTTCAAATGGCGATACACAACACCAGCCACCGAAAAATTTGACAACGGATCACCATGACAGCGAGCTCAAGCATTTGATCATTGATTATCAAATGGTGAAACGACTCCAAAAACATCTCCTTGGCGCCCTCCGTCAATGCTACGAGTTCTGGGATGCTTGTGATTATAAAATTTCAGAAGAGGAGGGACACCCCAAGGAAGCCACGCGCCAGAAGATTTGTGACATAAGAAGGCACCTCACAAGCTTCAAGAAATTCTTGTCGATGAAGCTGAGCCCATGCCATCAAGAATATCCATCAAGGGGGATGATGCACTCTACGACGCTACCAGAGACCTGCATGTTCTGGATGGCTTAATCCACAACAAGGCTGTGCTGCAGCCTGCCGATCAATCGCAGCCGCGTCTACATGAAATATTGCAGAGCCACAAAAAGGTTCTTGCTCTCATCCGACTTCTAGTTTTGCCTCAGAAGATTGACTATAGTTTAAGCACTCGTGCACTAGGTGTTTCGGTATCTATAGTTTAATGAGTTTAATAAAAGCTTGGCTGACGTGGCTTCTGGGCCTCGTCGACTGAGGCACGCCGCATGGTGCTTCGGATCACGTGACCTCTATCAAGTCAACGGGATTGGGCCCCGCTCCAGGTGGACGAGGGCGACTTGGTTTTGATTACATAAACCCCATCAGGCGCCGGGTGCAGACCGTGAATACGCAATCGGGTAGTTGCAGACTCGTGCGACATACGAAGCGCAACATCTGTCCATCTAACATGGCTGGAAACGCGGTGATCTCCCATCCGGACAGCCCTCAAAGCGACTGCGATTCAACGACGAACGAAACGCCCCCGCAACACATTCATCAGCCGTTGACACCACCTTCGTCCGATGAACGGCGACCGAGGCAGGACGAGGCAAAGGTCCGACAGCTGCTCGACGCGGTCAATAGTCAGGCGGGTCATCAGCCATTGATTGGGATCAAGGTAGCCCCGACGACGTACACACGAATATCTGAGATAATCGACCACAAGGTACGCCGACACGATTACGATCCGGATCGCGAACTCCTTATCATTCGCATGCCTTCCCCTACTCACGAGGTTTTCTCGAGATCCCTTGCGAAACATCTACAAGACCACCTCGACAGGATCACCAGCAGAGAAGATGAGGCCGGGCGTTTTGCGTCAGATATAGCGAGCGGTGGAACGGCGCGAATCTTCTTACGGGAAGGAACCTCGGAAAGAGGAGAGTCAAGCCGTCCACTGCGTCGGCAACCCGACGAGCAGTTCCAACATAAGGATGCCACCTATCCAGGTGTTGTCATCGAAGTATCGTACTCCCAAGATGGCAGAGATTTGCGACGTCTTGCTCAGGATTACATTTTGTACTCCAACGGGGATATCAAGCTCGTCATTGGCATTGATATCAATGAAGATAAGGAGTGCACAGTGTCATCATGGCGTCCGCAGTATACTGGTGTGGTGAATGACGTTGACGACCTACAAGTCGTCCAGGAGGTGGAACGCCGAGTAAGTTGTTCGTTATCCTCCTCCTTCGGCGAGTTCTTACTCTACCCAAGGCCTTTCGCTCCCCAGATAAAGAAGCCGTCAACTTGGAAGACCGCCTCGAAATCAATCTCAGTGATTTCGCTACCGACGAAATTTTTTGCGGTGATGAGTCCGCGAAGCTCTATATACCGTTCTCACAATTGGCTCATTTTCTCACTCGAGCCGAAGAAGTGCAGGAAGCAAGGGAGCCTCGCCAAGGGCAACAAGGCATCAAGTCGAGCCGGCAAACAAGGAAGCGCCCATTATCATCTAGCTCTGCGGAGGAGCTTGTGTCCGGGGACGAAGCGAGGTTTTTGGACCTAGAGAGACGAACAGCAGATCGAGCTGAAGCGAATGATGGTGACTTTACGATGTTGGGGGCGAAACGAAGACTCTGAAGGGTAACGCTGATAGAATCTTGCTTCGCCCCAGCTCCTTTGTCATGGTACAACAATTCGTTCCACTGATGTAGATACAGCGTCCGCGATCGATTTCATTGGAGCGAAGCATCCGGACACGATCAAGAGCATGGCCGAACTCGCGACGACGTACCATGCGCAAGGGCACTACGGCAAGGCTGAGCCTATAGAGGTGGAAGTCCTCGATCTTCGACGCGAGATGCTTGGAGCGGAGCATCCGGATACCCTACAAGCGATGCAGAGTCTTGCTGTATCTCGACATGCCTGTGGGCGCCGAGATAGTGCTCTGCGCCTTATCCGCGAGTGTTTGCATGGACAATAAGTAGTCCTGGGACCGGACTATCATTCTACTAGAGATTCTGCGTAAATTCTCATAGAGTGGGACGGAAACCCTCGCCAGCTGCTCAAACGTTGGATGGCGAAGATATTGACTGTATTAAAGCCTGCGAGGCACTAGTCCGGCAGCATCTTGTACATTTAAAGTACGGTCACTTGAGACCTCTGATAAGCATACGAGGCCTGACTCTAAGAATCCATTTTGTATTGCCCACTCAGTTTCGGTCCTCATTTTACCTATGCCATATTAGAATAGCCCCTCCTTAATTCTTGAACCGCCACTAGCCGGGTGCTGTGTCCCAATTGTCGCTTAAAGTACCGATTGAAGAGACGGACACTGTGACGCACGATGTGTTCTGCCCGGACCGTGACCTACTTAACAGTACCTGACAGTACACAGAGTCCACATCCAGAACTGGCTTCTGTGGTAGCGTAAGTCTCCTTTTCATGACTCATGGAAGTAGAATTTGGTACACAGGGTTCCGATTCCAGGCTCCACAAACCGACACAATGTTATTGATAGGAAGCTGCACATGCTTAGGAGTGTATGGTTATTCACGCCAACGGCTTGACGATACAGTACTGTACCTCTACTTTTCTTTTTGCTCTCTCTCTCTCGCTTCCCCCTTTTCATTCTTTCTCATCCCAGAGGACCCTGCCTCCCGCACTACCCGGCCACGACTTTTACAAGTTAACCACCCAAAAAGCCCACTACCCCTGCCAGGTCACGACGCCACCAAATGGCCCCCGTGCCGTGACCTTCCGCCCCGGACAGGGGGACGCTTTTGGGGGGACAAAAGGTTCAAGACCAGTAGGTAGACCTGTAGTACAGTGAGGTGCAAAACGAGTGTCCCCTTTCCTGTGGCACAACGAATTATAAGAACGGCTATTTCTGGACGCAGTGGAGACATACAGTGCGAGCAGGGACCGAGCTCACGAGTGCAAGGTAGCCGTCACATTTGCAAAGGCTGCCGCCTGCGGTGCCTACTATGTGCACCCCACCATACATGCTTCACTTACCCCTCTAAGATTCACGTGATTCTAATACATAGTATAACCAACCACGGCTAAGCCTTGCACTCTCGTCAAGACCAGTGGTGCCTCATTGTCAAAAGCTTCGGAACCAATAAATACTACAGTACGCGGTGGCCTAGACTATAACGGAAGCTATAAGCTATTTACTAAGAGGATAGACAAAGTCAATCTCAGTAAATCCGTAATCAAATTTGGAGCTGGCTAACCCAGTCGTCTAAAGTAGAAACAGAAGCCTTCGTATGTGAGTGATTCAAGCCCAGCTTACGTTGACTTAGGCGAACGCATTCGCGCATTAATTGAGTAGCTTCCAATACCATTCCTATACGCTGCCAAGTGTGGGCGAGATTGTTCATGCTTGTCAGCGTGGAGGGATGGTCCGCCCCAAGCTTCGTCTTGCTCGTCTCCATCACCTGCACCTCAAGCGTCTCTGCCTCCTCCCACCGGCCCTGGTCCCTATATGTCGACGCCAGATTGGCCATGCTCGTCAGCGTGTCGGGATGGTCCGCCCCAAGCTTCGTCTTGCGAGTCTCTATCACCTGCACAAAAAGCGTCTCTGCCTCCTCCCATCGGCCCTGGTTCCTGTATGTCGACGCCAGATTGGCCATGCTTGTCAGCGTGTCGGGATGGTCCGCCCCAAGCTTCGTCTTGCGAGTCTCCATCACCTGCACCCCAAGCGTCTCTGCCTCCTCCCACCGGCCCTGGTTCCAAAATGTTGACGCCAGATTGGCCATGCTCGTCAGCGTGTCGGGATGGTCCGCCCCAAGCTTCGTCTTGCTCGTCTCCATCACCTGCACAAAAAGCGTCTCTGCCTCCTCCCACCGGCCCTGGCTCCAAAATGTTGACGCTAGGTTGGCCATGCTTGTCAGCGTGTCGGGATGGTCCGCCCCAAGCTTCGTCTTGCGAGTCTCCATCACCTGCACCTCAAGCGCCTCTGCCTCCTCCCACCGGCCCTGGTTCCTATATGTCGCCGCCAGGTTGCCCATGCTTTTCAGTGTATCCGGGTGCTCTTCGCCTTACGCTTGGGCCAGTATTCTTACGGCTTGGCTCAAGTAGGCTTCGGCATTTCCCCAGCTACCTTAATGCATGAAAAGACCGCTTATATTATGGAGAAGCGATGCTCGGTGAAGATTCGCGGCCTCCACCTCCTTTCCATGCGCTGCTAATACAGCATAAGCATGTGGTAAGTACTGCAAGCAGATATCTCGGGTTTCAAATCTTCCCCATAGAAAGGCATTCGACACTACCTTTAAAGCTGCTACCGCAAAGTTGTCCGTTGCTCCCTTAGTAGCGAGCCACTTGCGAGTGACGAGCTAGACTAGACGATGCATATCCACGGTGTCATTCTTTCTATTTAAGACAAAGGAGAATGCAATGAGAGTACCCAGTGCCTTCGTCACAGCCTCCAAGCCACTCTGGCCTTGTTGGTTATCTAGCTGCGTAGATGCCTAGTAATCCTTCACGAAACTTTTGGGTATACTCTAACGATCCAAAAGGCTGATCATTGAAAGCACAGAGCTTGCCAACGGATGCTGCTTTTCGATTTGCTCAAATGAGATGATCCAAGTCGCTGTTACTGCATGTGACGTCTCGGAATCTCTTCCGAAGCCTTCAAATAGCTCGCTCAAACGGTTGACCAGGACTTCGCTGCTTTCATCTAGTAATTATAAGTAATCCTCGATAGATGTGCCGTTCTCCTGCATAAAGGCCGTTGCTTGCACGAGTGCAAGAGGTAAGTGTTCGAGTCGGGATGCGAGTCGCTCCGTGGTCCCCACTGTAATATCATCATCCTCCATAGTAGATCGGATGAGCCGCATAGCCTCCGCATCCGTCATTTTCGCTACCTCGATCCGGTGCTTCGCAGGCGCTAGCCGGACGGCGGTCTGCTTATTCCGGCTCGTAATTAGGATCGAGCCGTGCCGGCACGAGGGCACGAAGCGACCTAGTTTCCCTCTGCCGATAGCGGGACCTGACATGTGGATGAGTTCGTCCTTTTGTGATAGGGCAAAGAGCTCGGTATCGTCCGCATTATCGATCACCATAAGCCAACGACCCCGATCCGTCTGCTCAAGCCAGGATTTCACCAAGGATAGTGTCTCCGCTTAGGGATCGTCGTACCCGGGAATCTTACATTCTTGGGCAATAGACGTATAACTCTATAAAAATCGCTCTAGACTGCTTGCATGGGCCCAGAACACGGATGTCCTAGGACATGTTTCCTAGAGCCAGTGCACGTAGGATAGTGCAATCTGTGTTTTTCTTCCTTTTTATCAGTTCCCCGGCTTATCTTTCGAAGTTCGATCGCTTACCTAATACCTCCCAAGCCATAGAGAGCCACTCTCGATCCTAGCTTATCCGCATGCGTACCGAGGCCGAGCTGTGACATAAGGGTCTCTAGATAAGAGACTCTCGGCACAAAATTTTCGTTCTTTGGGTACGGAACAACAACTAATAGCCTATTAGAAAGACACGTAGCTCGAAATACCGCGACATACACCATGGACCCTTGGGTATCTGTGTTGTACCTACCGCCCTTTAGCTCGTAGACCTAGTAAAACTCGGTCACATACTTTCAATCGGCACCCACTCCTAGAGAAAGCCCTTCATACACGCCGCCGCGGCTGCCGCAGCATACCGCTGCCACACCTTGTTCTTATGACTGTCGGCATAGTCGCATGCCCCTTTAATTACCACGCACGGGAAGCTATCCCATGCGCCCGCACCCTCCATCTCGAATACGACTACGTCTTCTTCCTTTGCGATCCTATCGCGGTCCCTTCCCGACTTCATCACGGTGCTCCCAGATGCGATCAATCCAAAGTGAATGCTAGGGGCCGGCTCGTCAAGTTCTGGCAGGAGCCGCTTGCGTGGCACGGGAATACCAGAGCAGCCAAGGTCATCACATATCTTATGTTCATCCATGTGCTTAAAGTCGGGCTCAAATAGCCTGTCAAGTGCCTTGCCGGGGTAAGTAGCGCCTAGCTGCGGTGTTGCTCGAATGTCGCTTAGGTAGCTGGATGTGCGCTTCGCAAGCTGAGCTCGACCCCGAATGCCACGGAATTTCGCGAGTATGGATCGAATTTCGGATAGGGGTCTTCCTAAGCTTTCCAGCAGGGTATTCTTCCGCATAAAATGCCCATCTATATGCCGTCCGAAGTCGTACTGCACCACGCCGTCACTGATGACGATATCGCCTAGCACTCTCTCATCGCTACCATCACCGGGGACGATGCCACAGATTCCAACGACGAGTCCCAGTCTAATATTAGGGTAACTCGTCTTGCAAGCGCTCGCAACGGACGCGGCATTCGCTACGCCTATGCCCGGCATGTGCGCCAGTACGACATTGTGGCGGCCGATAACACCTGTAGAGTATAAATTAGGATCGCCGGGTGTTTTATTAAATGATAGGCCGCCGTCGTCCCAGTGCTGGTCGAAGACAGCTTCGACTGCGTCAGCTTCTAAGGGTAGGGCGCAGAGAACGGCGACGTGAAAGTCATTGCGCGAGGCAGAGCGGGGCGATCGGTTGCTCGTCGCGCGAGAGGCCATGATGGTTTGTCCTTTCACTAAGGGGGCTGCACACAAGTACGAGGAGATAATCGGCTCCAACAAGTCATTGAGTATCGTCTTGTTGTACTCCGTACTCATGGAAGAAACAAATGGTTAGCCAGGAGCTAAAAGCAGGACAAAGCGGGGTTTTCTCTTCCGTGTGATGAACGAAACACGCAAAGTGCACAACCAACATCAAGCGCGACAGCAACCAATCAGTGCCTCGTCACGCATCGCCTGGCTGCAGCTTGTAGCGCTTCATACTATGACTGCGCCGTTAGGACACGATTGGCAAATACAGTAGGTATAGAAGCATATAGCACGCCGACTTGTCGACGCTAGCGTATCGGACATGCGTTCATAAGAGGGAGTGAGTGTTGTCGCAAACCTTGTAAGTCAGCCTATCACATTGGATGCGAAGGGCCTAAACTATCGCTTATATAGAGAACATCGAGAAACGGAGTTAGAGAGTGGGTGAAAGGCATATTGAGGGGTCGATCCCGCAGAGTCACGTGATAGGACTCCTTACGCAGCTAGCCCTGATGAGTCACGTTCGAACGCGGTTCCCCTAGACTTCCACGTATTTATCCGTTGCCAAGAACGGTTATATTTGTACCTATAACAACATCATTCCAGCCATAGCATGGCAGCTATTTCCTAAGGCGCACAAGGAGATCCGGGCTCTGCTTCTACAAATCAGACGAGTCGAGCAATTGCTCAGAAAGTACAGTGCAGCGAGCGCGCCGTCCGAAGAGTACGTTCTACCATTCGCCGTTTTAGCCGCACACGTCCACCCCCGAATAGAACCGGCCGGCCGTCTCGTCTCCTACCATACATGATTAATACGCTATGCGGCAAGCTGACACAGGATCCATGCATGTATCGCGATCTGTTCATTTACGTCTACCTAGTTGATGTCGGACCCCGGGAAACGCCCGGGTATGGCCTCTTCGCCGCGAGCATTGATTGAACATACGAGTTATGGTCTCTTCAGCCTCGTGGGTGTTAGTTAATCGCTTCTGCGCCACGATATCTGTAATCTCAGACTCGAGTTCATCGCCCCAAAATATGCTGGGGCAGGATGTAATATTCTGGACCGCATTCCCACTAAGCTTGTGGAGCCTCGTCTTCTTCTGGCAGAGTGTCCATTTCAGGGTGTAGGGTGGGCAAGGTGTCTTGCTAGGCTCATCAATAACAGGACCGGGAGAAGAAACCCCAAATTCACAGTCCTCGGAGTAAAGCCACTGGCTGGGACTGTATGCTTCGACTATATTGACGAGAAAAACTCATCGAGCAGAGATTACTCGTGAACAACTTTGGACAGGGGGCAGAGAGGGAAAGCATTGGTTTTGTTAGGCAGAATCCCTTCTTTCCACGCTCTTCCAAAGGGCCCACTAAGCGCGCGACCTAGACAGGAGAGATCATGGCGGACATCAAGGCTAGCGGTGAGGTCCCGATAGATAGGAACAGTAAGAATAGGTCAGAGAGAAACTATTGCCGGAGCAGCAGAAGGCTCATTATATATGGGTGATAGGATCAAGCAACTAAATGGAGCATAGAGCAATGTCCCACGTTGGGCATCAGATGTATGTTTCAGAGGGGTGGGACCAGACGCTACGGGGGTGAATATAGCAAGCGAATACAGGGGGGGAGCTCAGCAAATGTCGCGCTACCTCGCTCTGGTGTTGTCTATCCCTGGGCGCACTGTAAGGCTCCACCGCGTCCAGAAATAGCCGTTGTTATAATTCATTGTACCACAGGAAAGCGGACACTCGTTTTGGACCTCCCTGTAGTTTCGCGGGTAAGGCATTAAGATATATGCAGCAGGGGGTGGGACCAGGAGCGACAGGGGTGAATCTAGTAAGAGAGCACGCGGGGACGGCTTTACAATTGTCGCGCTACTTCGCGCTCGTGTGGCATATCCCTAGGCGCACTATAGGTCTCTACTGCGTCCCGAAATAATAGCCTTTGTTTTATTTCCCTACATCACAGGAAAGCGGACACTCGTTTTGGACGTCACTCAAGAATCTGACTGAACTACCTTGTCTCAATGGCAGGTCGCTCCAGGCCGCTTGCAGGCGGACGTCAGAGCTCTAGGCTCAAGTCCTACGTGATCGCGAAGCCTTCTCTGGCCAGACTGGAAGTCTCAGCCTCGAAGCCCAATCTAGATGGAACTCAATCGGCAATTTTGAACATTAGCTCGCGTATTCGAGAAGAGAAAGTTTGTTAGACTGCTCCCTTGGTCTCTCTATCACAGATGATCTTCCTGGGGACCCTACTCACATTCCACCATCGTCAAAAAAGGTATGGCCCCACTCTCCGTCTTCCACAAACGACTGCGCAGCTTTCTTTTCCCGCCCCTGATTACATTACCTCAGATCTCTGCCCCCACGTGTGTCATCATTCTGCGGACAAACCCAGCGCTAATCACAACGTTCCCGAGTGCTTCTTCCTTCTTCCACAAACCTTTCGTATGCTATGGCGGTATCAACATGAAAGCCAGTGCATATTGCCAAAGCCGGGGAAGAACTCTACGCGTCATTTTTCTAGCTATTCTGCTCTTTGTTCTTGGTTATTCCTCCAACAGGCTCCAACTGCAATGGCAGAGGTATGGTGTACCTAAGAGCAGCAACACACGCACACTATCGAGCAAACCGGAAGGTGTCACAGTCAGCGGTCTAGTTTTCTATGGCCGAAAGGATAGAGCCATATGTATGTACTGCTACCTGCAGGTGAGTGCGGCTCCTTAATGACGGTACCTTCTGCGTATGCTTAAGCCCAGACAGCGAAATATGGCCGACCAGGGCGGGTGGCTCGACGAGGTGCTCTGGATTGTTAATACAGATCGTGAAGACGATCTTCAGTACCTTGAAGATATCATAGCCAGCAATCCAACAAGACATAAGAAATTAAGGATTCCGGGCGAAAAGTTGAATACGTATACCTACTACAAAGCCTGGCAGCACCTAGAGCGCGGCAAGTATTATGTCAAAATCGACGACGATATTGTAAGGGGTACCCTCGCTTTTCTAACGAAAAAATCATTCAGGCGTTGTGTTTACGATCTATAGGTATGGTTCGACGACGATGCGATCCCTCAACTAGTCACACGGAAAATCAACTATCCAAATGACTTTGTCGTATCTGCTAATATTATCAATAATCCTCCGCTTGGGTTTCTGCACTATCATTCGGGTGCCCTACATCCATATCTGCCCGAGACGGTGCAGCCTGATTATGTTCCAGAATCGTGGAAACCCTCCCAGCACGGTTTCTGGCAGGGAGCTGACAACCTCATCTGGGACCTCAAGCTGGATCCACCGTACGCTGGTCATAGATGGTTGCGGCTCAAAGAGCAAGATATTGTGCGGACTCCGGTATCCAAACTTAGTTATGAGGTCTGGGGTGATAGCTATGCTAGCTGGGCTATCGCTGCGCAGATGCATCTTTCCCTGCTCGAAAATATCGAGGCCAACACGTTACATCTTTACAAGTTCGAAAACCCCTGGATCATGCACGGAGAGCGGATCAGAATCAATTTCATGTGTATCTACGCCGACGATATTCTAGATACGGTTGTCGAGGACTGGCCTCGCAACCGCGGGGATGAAGATATGATAGTGCTCGATCTACCAGAACGGCTACGCCGCCGTGAGTTTTCCCATCCCGTACACGTTGATATGTTCCTGACTATTTTTCAATGATACAGCAGTAGTGGTTGAAGGAAATGCGCTTGCCGCGCATCTCCAATACGTAGACCAGCCTGGTGTAGCGGGAACTGATGTGTTGTTGCGGTACCGACTTCTGGCCAGAGATCAAGGCTGTCTATAATCGAAATCTTCTCCTCGCTAGCTTTTTTAGGCGCTTTGGCTGAAAGGCAGAGTAATCATACAAGCCAATATGCGACTTGCATGATGTGTTGCACAGGATATACATGACCCAAGTATGACCCACAACTTTTTTTTATGACACCACGATCATTCAACAACCCATTGATCAACGCATAGGCCGCCATGCAAGCGATTAGGCGACTCTCCAGTCCAAAAGCTGTTTCTACCATAGTCGTTGGTACAAAGTTATTGACTTTTAATCCGTGGTACTATAGTGCGCTAATATGTTTCATCTCCCTTATATCAGTCAGAAGTAAATCTCGATAGCAAGCTAGTTAGTGATTTCGCATAGTAGTGAAATATAACAGCTTGCCGTCTGAAGCAGGCTCAAGGTGGTCGACGCATGCTGTTGGTCATTGCTGAGGGGTAACGAGGCTGAGATAGGTTGGCCGCATGCCTTCCACGTTGTATCGCAGGTGCGGGCGCCAAAAAGCGTAGAACATCCCGTGTCAAATTCGGATGACGTAGCAATTATACAAAGAAGTCAGGCTATTCAGTTCGCCCTCGTCGAGGAAGCGTATTGCGACACATTGTGTAGATTTAACCGTGACGCGCATGCATGCCGAGGAAGCATTACTACGAATGCCCCAAGGATGTATGACTCATACGGTGAGCGGCAGAACCATTAGCCCAAGGTAACTTGATGTTTAGGTCGTGTACGCTGACCCAGCTGCGTCTACGAACACTCGAAACGCTCAGTGTATTCGTGGATTTAGTCAGTAGCTAGCCTAGCACGTCCTATGCCTCTAGAGGGGTCCGGAAGTGGACGCTAAATATGTAATCAATCAATCAATCAATCAATCAATCACTGTTTGAAAGCTGCAGAACACACACTGTATGGAGACTATTTGAACTTTCGTGTCGTTCTATTCGATAGGAAGCTGTACATGCTCAAGATTGTATCTCGAAACGGCGCCGTGAAAGTCTTGGGGCCAGCATTGCGCGTGTTGACCTGTGACCTGGGATCCGTCTTCATCGCTACAGAAGTAAAACTTGTCCAAATATGCCCTTTCCCGGCCCTCGACGGCCAAAAATGGATGGGTGAAAATGCATTTGATTGTTCGCATGGCTTCCATGAGAAAAGGGATGGAACGGTCGACAGGAGCGCTCTGGGGTCTGTTCGATCTACGCACACGAACCCTCCTCTTTCGTCATGGAGCCGCTTACACCTGATCGCCCCAGTCAGTCGACCAGCGAGATACCCTGGACCAGCTTCGGTTCCGGTCCAGAGAACCTGGCTCCGCGACCACTGCAGCTCCCAAACCGCAGCCCCGCAACCGGTCCAGTAATCAGGCCATCGGATATGTACATACCGTTCCGCGACCCGCCGCCAACGCCAGGGCTCAGCCCCATTCGGCCGCCGAGGGAGCGCGGGGTTATTCAACACTGCCTTCATCGCCAGAACCAATCTGCTCCGTACTCGAGAGGCTCGGGGCCGGCACCATGCCCTGTGTCCCTGCGAGATGCCGGCGCACGGTGGGCCAGTTCATTGCAAGTTGTCCAGCCTGCAGTGACCAGCGAGCGTACCCAAGGCCCTCGCTCGCCTGAATCCATGGCAGCCGTTGTGGCAAAGGGAGACAACCTCAACAGTCCTGACTACCTTCGCATGAGGGCTATTGGGGAGCTCTTGGCGACGGAAAGAATATACCTGGCGGACATGCGTGATCTGGAGAAGATGATGGAGTCCGCAAAACGCTACCTGAATCAAGAAACAGTCAGGCAGATATTCCGCAACGTGGGGGAGATTGTCGTGTTCCACACATCCTTCCTCCAATCGCTTGAGAAGGCAACCGCTCCCTTGCACCACCAGATGAGTGCAAGCTGTAGCGAGCCAAGGAGCCTGCGCATCGAAAATTTCCAAGTTGTGATTGGTCCTGTTTTTGATTCTCACCTTATACGTGGGAGCCTCATAAGGATCTACGAGCGATTCCTTAACGGCAGCCATGGTGCCACTAGGTTACTCGCCCTACTACAGCTGGGTTCATGGAGTCTGGATTCTCTACTCATAAAACCTCTGCAGCGTTTGATCAAATACCACGACCTTATCGGCGCCATTCACGAGCAAACGGCCAGGTACACCGATCCTTGCCACCTCGATCTACCAGCGCTAGACAGGGCGCAGAGAATGCTAAAGGAGACGATCACGCGGATCAACGAGACAATTCCTTGCGTCGACAAGGAATGTGCAGGAACGAGTCCACCTCTGACGGCGAAGGCCAAGGTCATCCGCGCCTTTCAGCCCACGTGGCGGCGACATTCAAGGTAGGACTCATGTAGTTAAGGAATGAAGCCGGCTAAGCCTACCTAATCCTGCGAATCTACCCCCAGCTCACGAATTATCTGCGATGCGTGGCCGCGTGAAGGGCTTTCTGGAGCTCGGTCGGATGGCGTGCTGAACAGGGTGTCGTTGGTGCTGCCATGACTGCGTTGGACACTGTGGCGCGGGCCGCACACTTCGGCGCTCGGAGGGGAAGCCGAACAAGAAATATCTAGCCTCCCACGTGTCGTGCATTCTATTTGACCACTTTGGCCTTTATCAAGTCAGCGATGCCTCCCAAAAACAAGCTTTCTATCCTCTGCGACCACACTCAGAGATGCCTCGCCCCCTGTGATCGTGCTTGAATAGCAGCAACAGGGCCACGAGACCCGTCCGTAGAACCCGGCAGATGCCGGTGGGGAATGAGCACGAACTGTATTACGGATCTCGTATGCTCGGCTCGGCTCCGACACTTTGATCTTCCATGATTGATCACAGGCTGGCATAGCCAAACCCGAAGTCAAGGACAAGTGCAAATCTTTGGATGCTGGCTTGGACGCCACCGTCATTCACTTGGAGCGTAAGAACGCATATTAGTTCGTAGCCACGGTTATCTACAGCGGCCAAAACCCAGCGTGATAAATAGAGTGAGTAGATCAAAGCGTAGACACCGGTATGGTCCATGTTCATACGGACTAGCAGCCTTGCTCACGGGCGAAACTTTGCTCAACGTGAGGAACATGATCATGGTTGGCACGGAGGGCGAGGTATACATCTCAGAAACTGGTGCCGTCGCAAAGATGTAATGTCCGTCAGAAAACTAGGCCGCTACATCGAAGCACAAAGGCGCATTAACCCGGACAGAGCGTAGTGCGGCTGCTGCGAATACAAAAGCTGGTCTAAAAAGGTTCGCTCGAGAAGGCTAGACCTCTCACTCGACACAGTCATGAGCATGTACAACTTCCTGTCCATGACATTGCATCTATTTTCGAGGCTGGAATCACACCTGTCTCGGGCTTAGAGAACCAAGGAGTCCAGCTGGACATCAAGACGACAACTGGTTTGGTGACCTTGAGCATCTGGATGAAACAACCGACAAGTACAAGTATGACAGGTTGCCGTAGATCAAGCTCAGACTGAATCAGATGCCGATAGGAACCACAGCACGCACGCAGACTCGATCCGCAGGCTCCGCAAGGGCGCCAGCCCTGTGGCCTTGAGTTTGTTGATAGGCAATGGAGTAATGCAATTTAAATGTGTAGGAATCAAGTGTAAAGGGGGAAGGGTTGATTGATAAAAGTGAAGGAGCGTAAGGCTCCTTACAAGGAACTACGGCAAGGTGACGTGACCCGACTAGCCGTCATCCATGTAAACAGAGAGTGCAAAACGCGAAGAATTTCCAGGGGCAGCCTTACTCCTCCACACAGTACGGCGGCCGCTAGTCGAATTCCAGCAACAGCATTTGGGGGGAACACGCCACATTTAAGTGTGTCACTTGTAGGGTAATACCACAACACACCGATGTCGCATGTGCACAGGTAGCCGCCGTACGATGCCAGGCCTGGATCATCTCGCATAGCAGCCTCCGCGATAGTCTTTGACGCCTCCGCCCGCGCAGGTCGTGCCCTAAGAGCAGATCTAGCGTGCGCTTTAGCCTCTCTCCCTTTAGCCTGTGCGGCTCCCTCCACCGGTAGGTTTCCCATCGGCCGTCTTGGCCGTCGGACGCTAGGCACGTTCCGCAAGGCTCGCACACGACTGCTCGATGTTCGGCGTTGTATGTCCGTTTTTCAAGAGCCATGTTGAATGAAGAGGAAGATTCTAAGCTGTCCTTCTTACTCTGAACTTTCACCCTAATCCTGTCACGACTGGTATGCAAATACATACTGAGATTCGATTTAGGCGATGGTGTCCTATTCTATACTTATACTTATATATACCCATCTCCCATCTCTTTCTCTCTCCCCCTTCTCCTCTTCCTCCACCTCCATGTGGTGGTCGCCGCCCCCACATTCTCGTTTTTCTTTTTCCTAGTACCTTTCTGGGTTTAGCTTCAACGCCACTCCCAATCACCGTCGATTTTTACACGTCAACCATTTGGAAGGCAACTGCATAAACCGTCCATTAACCACTGTCATGCCATTTTCACCACAGATTCCGCCCGCCAAGGTATCCCGACCGCCTCGCAGAGGTATCCTTTTGGACGGATTAAGGGCGGGAGACTCGTAGAGCTGTAGGGCGTGGGTGTTCTAGCTTTGCGATCCAATCCTCCCAATCCTCCCACGCACGATTCGAATCGCAGTCAGGCTTGTCAAGAAGGTTTGGGTGGTCGCAAAATATGCTAGACAGGCTGCCAAATTGTGTTGCAGATTCAGGCCTGGGATCGATCATCTCAACAGTACCCCCGCCCTCGCCGTTCACACAATGGCGACCTCCTGGAATTGCTGCTTCTGCTGATTTGGTGTCGGGGTGCTCATTGTTTAGTTTGAGAAGTTTGAGGCAGGTGTCGTTTGTGTGGACGGCAGCCCAGTCATCGAATTTAGAGTCGTCGTCGACAGCCAATCGCTGAAAAGCAATTGCAATTCCTGCAGCAAGAAGAATAGAGAAGACAGGTGTGCTATCTTTAGCGCCCATGAGTATAGACTCTTTTACAAGGCCGATGAGTTTTCCTAGGAGACTTTCGTTTGTCTCCTCAGCATGGGACTGATTGAATGCTTCCAGATTAACTCCAGTTGTATCGAGAAACCGCTTTTTCTCAGGCGGATTTAGCAGACAATTCGGCGCTCGAATATCACGAATAATCTGTGAAATGGCGTGTGGCGTTAGGATAAATGGTCGAGTGGAATGGACTCCGTATGGAGCTTCATGGGAGCACTCCATATGTCCAGGGCCGTTCATCGTTAGAGCTGCTTTGAACTTAGTCGGAAGTGCTTTTTATTTGTTCGATAGTAGGGAGTTATTAGCGAAGGACGTACGGGATGAAGTTCTAATAAAGGTGAGGCCTTGGCTGGAGGGAACCCGAGTTTCTAAGCAAAGATGGACCAGGAAAGACGCTGAAACCCCCAGAGCTCTGACCAGGTGCCCAAGCAGGCAAGCACAGCCCGTCTACTTATCCACCCACACACACGCCCACATACACGCCTCGCATACTATATGAAACACGGCTAGGTCTGCAACATGACTTGGGCTTGCATCTCCATCAAGGCAGCCGCAGTCCATTGCATGAGCATGCGTGGCGGTGCGATGTCCGACGTACGGCTCGGAGCAATAATCATACCTCCGTGAGAGGTAGATGAAGATGTTATCCTGGCCGTGAACACCACATTATGGTGAGCCCGAAGAATTCCGTCGGGGGTTGCCGTATCAACGGCAACAGTATGGTACTGGATCGCTTCCAGACTAATCCTGTCGTATCCAGTTATTTCAGGGTCGAGCTTCCCACGAGCTAGTGCCAGCTCGATAACGTAGCGTACTTCGATGCCCTGGGCCTGAGCCACGAGCACCTTGCTGTGACAAACGGTGGATGATCGCAGCTTGTAGCTGGGGCTCTACAACTCGGTGAGCAATGTGACCACTGACATCCGGTAGCGTTGGGTGGAGGCAGATGCGCAGCGACTACTAGTGACGGTTCAGGGGCTGATTGGCTTCCGCGCATTGTACTATTCTGGGGCAAAGGAGCTAGTCACACCGAGACAAGGCCACGGCGTCTATGCGGAGCGTCGGCGGTAAGTAAACTCGAGTTTAGTGTGGATTGTATGACGCGGCAACAGCAAGTATGACAAGGCGGACCGGCAGAGCCTGGTTGACATTGAGCGTTCCGGCACTTCTGCGGCGAACCTAGCTGGGCTCCCCTGCCTTCACTGGTGCGCGTCTGTGCACTTGATCGTGAAGGTTGTAGTCACCTTGGTTGCGGCTGCGGGTCGGAGCCTACACAAACTGGGACGCTAGGCAGAAGGGGCATGTCAACTGTTGCTTTCCCCGAGGGGCGTCTGCGGCTGGAGGTCGCCCGGTGGCCTCAGAGCAAGGGCTGGCGGGATCAGCACTACGACCCCTGCTGCGATGGTGTGGATGCTAGGATCGCACACCGTCCAATTCAGGAGATTGAACGATAGTGGAACGGTACAGTAGCAGCGAGAAGGCAGAGTCAATCTCCGCCTTCTACTCGAGCGGTCCTTGCCCCGGAGTGCTAGCTAGATGACTTGGAGGCTTCCGCGCCAGGGTCGGGACGCTGACTGCTCTTGATGCTTGACGCCCGCGTGAGCAGTATGAGTCACAAAATGGAGAAGTTTTGGTCGTGATCCCCTGATAGATGGCCTGGGAACTCACACCCACCGGCAGTTACGAACGTGGTGTGGCCATACAGTGCTAAGATACGCCAGGCGGAAGTCTTCGGTATTGCATCCCACTTACCTCATGCACACAGATTGCATGAGACGCACGTTCGCCTACACGGCCATTCCACAGCGCAGCCTCAGCGCCACGCACAAGTCGCGTCTTCACAAGCCGTGCGGGTGCGGCCAGTGTCGTTTCCACGGCGGTCCTCGTTCTCCACATCCCGACAGTCCACCACGAATGGAATTGTTCGCATGCGCATGGCCTGTTGACATTGGTCGATGGGACTCCTAGATAATGCTGGCGCTTGACGCCTATGGGGGCCTGCGGAGAGCTGGGTATGGCATGGGTCATGTACTAGTAAGGTCGGAGGATGAAGCTCAGGGGTCATTGTCAACCGTGTGGCTGCTGTTACGTTGGAGCACGAGACTCTCCACCAAAGTTTCCGCTTTGGGTATCTCAGCGCAGAGCCCTATGATCCGTGCGAAGTGCGGGTCATAGGTGCCGATGAACATTCAGCTCGATCTTGGGCGGAGGCCAGCCATGTCGCCCGGGGAGCTTAACGCCGAAGATGGGTCAACCCAAGTTCACGTTGGCTTGCCGCTAGTCATGATCTTGCATGCCTTGTGACAGCACAACCTGCCGCTGGGCCGCAGCCCGAGTCGACTCATGATGTGATGCGCGTGGTAGCAGAGCTGGGCAAGGCGGCGTGATGGAACCTGCTCGCCCGTGAGGCTGCGCGCGGCGGACCAGGAGCGCGCGTATTTAGGCGTGGCACCATCGGCTAGTCTCAATGCCACTAGCGTGGTACCCGGCCGCCCTTCGCACACCCCCGAGACAGGCACCTCACCTTTCTGCGCAGCCTCACGCATTGCCATAGCGAACACGCCTAATTTCCGCAGCCGCAAATACCGTTGCCCCGTACAGTTTGTACTTGCAGTCTCCTGTGTATTGAATGGATACGGATTGGCAAGTACTACCGCTTAATATTGTGACTTCCCTAATTAGACCTATAGTATCGGTCTGGCTTGTATCCACAGATATGCGCAGGAGAGCGGCTCGGTGGCAACCCAGTTATTGTTGATACGTTCAGGAACCGCCCATGTCTATCTACAAATGGACTCGCTCAAGTACAAACAGCCGCCGGTATGCAGCCTTGGGTAGTCCCTATCCACCATTGCACAGGAACAGAGCTTGGATGAGGATTAAACGTCGTGTTTCCGCTTCGGTCAGAGGGCAGCTGAAGGTCCGCGGCAAGGCCGTACAAGCCTCCTGAAAAGGGCTTGCCCGCCCTTAATTCGCCGTTGCGGCGTACGTCGTTGTTCCCACGGCCAAAGCCACGCCTACTTTTTGTGCAAGTCTCGCCAGAAGTGATCTGACAGTGCCCCTCTGGCCCGTCCCGGCGGCCAATTTGGATGGCTCGTTTTGGCTGTTTCCCCAGCCAGCTTGGTATAATGCATCCATCCATGGCCCTGCTGTCGAGCTTGCACATCCGATTGGGCGACCACAACCAGCGACGGCGGAACTGCCACAGAACGGCACGGGGAAGAAGGCTGCATTGCCCCGTATCTAGTAGATTGCTCAGCCGCCTGCGGAAACACATGCGAAGGAGCCTTTGATTGGGTCAAGGTGCTCTGGAGCTTCACAGTGTTCCTCGGCAGACATTGGTACTATTTTGGGAAAAGACTTGGTAAAAGAGAGTTTTGGGCGGGAATGTGATAGGGGCGGCGATAGTCAAATATAACAGGATGCACGTTGGCGGTCGTGGATGCATGCATGCTCACAATGGGATCACGTATGGCTGCCCTTGCTTAGCCCCTACAACAAACAAGGCGTTGGTGGGTGACCCAGCAACCAACTACGGTACTAGTTGGCTGCGATGGTGCCCCACCCATACGGTGAGATATTAGATCACAAAGTGCCAACGGTATCAATAACCAATTGCGCAACCACCACAGCACACATACACACCTTCGTCCCTGCAGCCTCACCTACATGGCACCCCTGCCGCAGAATTTAATTCTATAGTACATGAATAAATTTGTCGTGATCTAGCGATCTAGAACCCGCCGTGCACCCACCTTGGCCATCGGCTACAGTATGTGTAGTCCGTTTATGCATGCAGCTAGGGTAATTCTTTCGGCAACGATCTGTTCTCCTTCCGGCGCACAGAACACTTCCGTCTCCCTCCACGATCGGCGATTGTGGGTGCTCTCCAGGAACGCCCAAGACATGCTGGCCGCCACGAAATGACAGGTTCGCAGGATCGTCCCGCCCACACACATTCATCTCGCGACTGGGGGTTGTGCAAGCCGTGTCACTGTGCGGGCAGCGTGCGAGTTGCCACAACAGGATGGAACCGGGACGGATCTGCATGGCATCACCGTCAACATCGGCCTTCTGCAGACATTGATTTGGCTTGCTTGCTGCACTATCTGGGTGGGCAGTCCGGACTCACCAAGCCGCAAGAGAGGTATCCCAGCAATAGACTGAGCTCTGCGATACATGACGTGATACCTTTAGATGGATCTAGACCGTTTGATGTGAGGCGAACGCCCGCATGAGCTCTTCCGTACACCCAACCTTTCCCCTATCACCCCTGGCAGCTCGCTGACGCGAGTCGCCTTGACACTGTCATCTGCACCTCGTGCTGTGCCTCATGCAATGGCGCATGATGGACCTACCAACATTGCGCCACACACGCATGGCGAGGGCGCAGATTGTCGGGCGGCACTCGAGCTCTCATGCGCAACTCTTTCCCCGTTCCTTTTGACGATCCGAGCCAGCGCGTGCGTCGTGGCAACTGGCTCAGTGTGCTCACTCAGCTTGGACGCATGGGACCACTGGGCATGACTGGGCAGCCATGCCTAGCCAATGGGGAAGGCTTGCTACTTTTCATAAGATCTCGACCACACTGGAGGTGCCAGCAGCTTCAGTTGCACACTCGGAGCCCAGGGCCACGTAACCCTTGCAGCCACCCTGCAGCTTTCCTGAGCACGTCGGGGTAGCCGAGAACTTCGCGCCAGGATACCAAACACCACGGAAGCTGAAGGAACATGGAGTATGCCTTGCGGTTGGGGTCGGGCGCGATGACAGTCAGAGCGATGGAGTGCGCCCGATCCAGGGCAGGGCAGACGGAGCGTGTTGGCATGCTAACACAACGAGGTGGCGGACTCCCTCCTACTCAAAAGTGCTTCTCAGATGCCTCCGTTCGAATGATTGAAAGCGTGCCAGTAGAGAAGCGACGATCGTGGATATACACCAGGACGACGGCTTAACCCGGGCGACGCGTTCCCCTCTCTCTGACGACGGACGAGCAGTGCAATCCTGGTGAATCGACCAAGTGTAAGGAATTTCACAACCCCTGGACCCGGCAAGCCCACAGGCCAGATGGCCCGTTTTCTTTGTGTTGCTTGTGGAGGAACGTAGTCGCACGAGTTCTCCGAATTTGTCACGGAGGCGGCCGGAACGTTATTCGACTGCCTACGCGCGTCGACGTGGGCGTGCCTCCGTTGCAAGCCGCCAGTATGATGATGGTGTGTGGTGTGTCTATGCGTGCAAGCCGAAGTTGAAAGGCCGCCTCGGGATGGTAGGCGCGCCCCTGCAATCAAGTACTGCCTTGCGGCCAGCCGTGGGGCACTGTGCGCCCCAGAAGTGCGCAGACGGGTGCGGGCCCCACATCCATGCACACACCCCATCGGTATGCCGCAATTCCCGGTGCTGGGGCCACCTGCGGCCTGGTGTTGGTATCCATACGCACGAGTCACGACAAACCTCAACTCCCCTTGGATGGAACAGACCATGCCACTTTCATTGGATCCCGCCGACACTCGGCCCAGCAACCACATCACCGGGCCTTGGGCAGAGAGATTGCGCATCTACCCGTGCGCCCGGTTCCCTTGGCCGAGGGGAATGCTGCACTGTCGAAGGCAGGGGCTGCTGGCTGGGATGGAGCCAGCGGACAGGTCCCATCCGATCTCGTAGTCCGACACGGCCTGATTCGAAGCGAGTCTTGGAGCAAGCACGCATCCTGCACTATCAAGCGTATCACGAGCAGCGGGCGAAGATCTGTTCGTGGCCAGCCGTACTGGACCTATTCTGCGAGCCATATGGCGGAGCCATCCATCATCTTCGGCAGCGTCCACGTCGTAGCGCCTCCCCTCTGGCATGCATCCCCTATGTGTTGCGCTCGCTTATACGATCCAGGGCGCCGAGGTTTGAATATCTTGACCTAGCTACGGACCGCGTGGATCCCCGCAGGGTGGGCTGTGGGTCACGAACACAGTAGCATTTGCTAGCTTTACCGGATGCAGCATCCTACCGCATCTTGATTGGGCCGTCCACGCCCTTCCCGCTGGTTCCACCCACATCCTCGCCATGTCAGACGAAGCTGCCCTTGATATACGCATCGTCATAGTGTGTCGGACGCGGTCCCGGGCGCTGCTCGTCTCGGCGTCGCTCGCCGGCAGCTTATCGTGCGCAGTGAGTGCCGTTTGTATCCAAAAGCGATTTTCCCACGAGCCCGCGCCATCGCCATCTTTTTTGCTCGATCAACACGGTCCGGTCCTCGGTCTTTTTATGCAAATTGCCTCCAGGCTAAGACCTGACACTAATGAAATCTTGCATCATGTAGACGGCATTCTCTATGCACTGAACGAGCACAGCCAGCAGCGCCTGCAGAGGTATGATTGACCATTTCCACTAGATAATACTTATCATCATATATTACATATCATACGGGTCACATCGCGATATAAGGTGATTGTACGTAGTATAGACAAGCCTAGCTGAACTCGGCCCCGAAACAAATCGCATGGAAGTGCCCCAGTGCAGAGTCGCTGGGGGACGGCGTACGGGGCACGCCTCGAGGAGGGACGCCTATGCCACAGCGTCTAGAACAGCGGGAACCAAACTTAACAGCCAAGTCAGGATCAGCTGCGCGTCGAGCGACTGGGCCAGGAACAAGACGTATTCAGCCATGCAATTTCCGAAGCAGTGAAGAAGTGTCATACCAGCCTCACTGTAACGGCGTAAGCCGTTGCACCATGGGCAAAGAATCAGGCATGGATCGAATGACGAGCGATCAATACTGGCGTAGTAGCTGCTTATAGGAGATTACAGGGGACCGAACCGTAACACTCACCAGCCGGCAAGTCCGAGTCGAGACGCGCCGCAGCGCAGGGATCGCAGCACTGGCCACGAGAACTTGAATCGCGGCTGACGAGGGCGTCCTGCCACTGCCAGACCCTGAATGATGATACACCCTCCCCACCCCCGTTCAGCTCAATGACCCTGGTAGACTGACCCCAGAGCGATCGGCAGCCACAGACACCGTGACCCCGGTCAATTCAACCAAAAGCGCACGGACGCACATGAGGGAAACCAGGCAACCACAGCCGGGATCGCCGCGGAAGTGCTTCATCCTCTGTTCATTGCCTTGTATCCGACCGCTGAGTCGACGCACGCGCCACCTATGCCTAGCTCTAATTGGTCTTGGAGAAAACAGACACGAGGCAGACCACACAATGCGGACGATATACGATCCGCAGAGTGTTCTGCCATCGAGGAGCGTACTGTACATATCGACAATGATACTCGTCTGGTTGACGGACCGAATTAGTGACTACCTATGGAGAGAGGATGGGAACTGCACCCCCCAGATCACATGCGTCCCATGACGATGGTGAACTCGAAAAGTATGGACTGCGTTGCAGGACATGTGCGAGCCAGCGGAGAGCCTTGACAACGTCGTAATCCCCCTTTTTCACGCCCCACCTATCGAATCAACCTTAAATAGGCGACACCAGCAGCCAGCACGGCCGCTAAACTTTTGCTACGCCATCTGTATCTGCTCGCTGACATTTTTCCTGACTGTGATCCTACATCGCGTCGACGTCAGTCCTCATCTGCCCTGGCAACTGTCCAAAGAAACTCTCAGCAGTACTCACCAAAATTCCCGGTCCCTTGCACCTTCATACAGCGTACACAGCAAGCGCACAACTCGACTGTCGAAAGTTTTCCGCTTTGATATTGGCCTTCCCCTGTCGAGCAAATCACATTGTGCGACACATAAGTCAGTGTTCGCATCGCTAAGCCACATCTTGACGGCCACAACGACGTGGCCTTGTCACCGAGATTCCGACGCATCAGCTCCCGGCTTGCCACGCAAGGCGGAATAGAGCCTGTCATGGCCACTGTGGGGACGAGTTTCGACGGCATGCTGCCCGACGGTGAGCGGGACGAGTATCAACTTGCACTCGAGCGCTGGCTCAAGTCTCGCGCGACCAAGCACAGCCGCGTGACGACGGAGTTGCGCGCGCAATTGAGCGAGCTGAGAGTCAAGCTGAATGCGATCGATAAAGACTACAGGTGCCTCAGAGCCCAGACCGAAGATGAGTTGAACGACGTGTCGCAGCGTTTGACGGCCGAGTACAGTAGCTGGAACGATGTCTATGACCTGAAAACGCAGCACATGGAATGGAAGCATCAGATGAGTCTCATGACCAATGATTGTCGAGAGAAGCGAGGCGGCCCCCCTTGGCCTGAGGATGCAGCCATCGAGCTGCCACCGCCGCTGTCAGCGGTCTCAGCAGTGGCACCACCACACGCACAGAAACCGACGTCCCCCAGCCTGCAATTGCGAGAGCTGGCCAGAGAAGCACTCGCTCAGTCCGCGCGTGTTCCATCACCTGCAGAGCCGCCTCCTCTCATAGTGCCTACTTATCCTCCACGAAGTGAACACCCGGGCATTATTGGCCGTCGACGCCACCGTACGTTCCCACGAAGTCATCTTTCATCCCAGCCGCAGCGTCAACATCAAGATTCACGGCGCCCTCACAGCTCGACTAGCTGGCCGAGAGTGGAAGATCCACCAGGTCGGGGTGTTCGTGACTCTGAGATTCGGCAGAGGGAAGAGGGCGAGCACGCGCGGAGGATTGCTCGTGACCGAAAATTTCGTGAATGGATTCGCCGGGAGAAACATAAGAGGGCGCAGAAGATTCACCTCGAGAGAGATATCCCAGGTCACGGACCATTGCCACTGCCTCCCAGCCAGGCGCATTGGCTCCCACCGTCAAGTGCCAGTCCTCACGGGTGGCCCGACACTGTACAAGCGGAGCGCGATGGCCTGAACCGCTTTGCCTCTCACAACGGTGATCATCCAGCTATTGGAACGCCGGATGGATCTCCGCATCCTCTTTCCAGAGCTGGCCACGAGCCTATGGTCCTCCAGCTTCCGGAGCAGCACCGTCAGCATGCGACGCCTCAGCATCGTCAGCTGTTGCCGGCGGCCCAAGCTCCCCTGTCCATGAGGCACTCTCTCCCATCTACAGGGGACTTCAGACCTGCCAACGGTGGGTTTACCCCAGCAAACCGGCCCGTGACCAGCAGACCACAGTCTCCATTAGCTGTGATGCCCGTCATGTCGGCACCCAACTCGCCCACCGCCCCGGAAAATCCAAGCGAACCTTTGGTGGAGATCAACCAAGAAAATCTTGTATTACGACACGATGGGACTGTCTACACCTCGCCCGCGTGCATGGTAGGCGTGCCGAGGGACAAGATACACCCTGGCGACCAGTACTGGGAACACCATTGGACGGATGTGCGACCGGAGGTCGTGAAGGAGAAGGAATGCTGGGAACAAAAGCACCAGAAAGCTCTTAAACGCTGGGCAGAGAAAAAAGGGAGTGAATCCTACTATTACACGACTAAGAAGTGGGTGCGCCGAGGCGATAAGATCATCGAGTTCCTCGATGACCCGAAACAGATCAGCCCTTACCAGCTACTCGCCAAGAAATTCATGAACGCGTCCGGGGGCTGCATCACGTCTTACAAAACCCTTTCTTGCCTGTGCGAAACCCTGTCCGAGCTCGCCAATTACGACCTAGACATTGAGCCCCTGGACTGGATGCGCCACCGACTATACGAGATTCATCTCCAGGCTCCGGGCGGTTCCTTCGATCTTTGCAAGATCCTGAACGACTTCTACCACGATCCCAAGCTGACTGATCTGCGGTTCAAGCATGGACACAAGAAGCGAGGAGCGACGTTCTGGTCCAAACCGGGTAGGTCACTCAGACGTGTCGCCAGCGCGCAATTACGCAAGCGCCAGGCCGCTCCAGCAGCACTTGAAGGTCCCCACGAAGACGATAAAGGCTCCTTTACTCAATCCCGTTTCGTCGTTTCTGCTTAGAATCCGCGCACAGGACATGGAAGGCTGGGGGCGCCTCGAAGTCAGGGACATTGGAGCTTCACGAAGTCGAAGTGCAGCAAGCTTCAAGCCCGCAGGCTATGAACGGCACACACGAAGTATCGCGAGACATTGCATGGAAAGTGTAGCAGCACATGCATTTGACAAGCTGAAGCCCGCGGCGCCCTGCAAGAGAAGCTTTTGCTCATTTTCGTCATTGCCCGTCCCCCTCGGAGTTCAGGTACCGCGAAGGCAACATTTTTGCTATTTTCATCTGCTCGTTATCGTCCAGCGACCTACCCCAAGGGGCAGCAATGCTTTCTTGTCCCCTGCCGTATTGCATTTTATCTGCGATAGGCTGCCAAGAGACCCGAGTTTCCGCTGTGTCTACTTTACTCCTCTCTCCTTCTGTTTTCTCATTATCAATGCCTGAAGATTGCCATGAGAGGAAGACGTTGGGCGTTTCGAAGAGAAGCGGGAGACGCATTGTATAACGTCGCCCTGCCTGTACGGATCGTTGTAACCAGTAGCTTCCACATCATCAATCGATAACCAAGTCATTGACAATTGTGTATACCCAGATTCGCACATTGAACGCCAGTGCGCCATGCTTCATTCGCGAAGGGATCGCGCACTGGCCATGGCTCTTAGCGTTCTTGCCCAAGTCAGCCAGGCCGCCCATCGTCCGATTTATGGCATGGGAGACAGCATAACCAAGATAACCAATATGGGTTCTGGACGGGCCCCTCGTCTTTCAAGGCCGCGGTGTCCGGCGCTAACGCCGCGCTGCTCCCTGCCTAAGTATTGCTCACAGCCCGGCCGAGGATCTGACGCTTCCGCAGTCCGGACGTTGGCTCGTCCGTCTTTTGTCTGCCCCGCCTCGCGACCATGGTGGCCTTCTGTGCATGCTCTGTCCTTGATCGGAAGAAGCAGCGAGTCCTTTCTTGCAGGTTCGGATATACTGCGCATTGGGTTCTGGGAGGCGAAGGTGACTTGTTCATGGAAGCTGCTCAGAATTCCATCAATGACGAGTCCAACACCGCAGTGCTTGATGTGTATTGGCTGCAGCAAAGTTATCCTGCCCAGACGGCTGTTGTGCCGAGGCATTCTCTCAGTCTTTTGTGCCTCGCCTTAGAAAGCTATAGGGTCAGGATTGCTTTGCTGTCGTTGTCGTTCGGGTTTCGAGATTGATTCTGAATACACCCTCTGCAGAGACGCATGTGGACCGTAATGTTCGAGGATAAGAATGAACAAAGCTTATTGAGGACGCGGGTCTCGTCAGGCATGAGGAAACAGCAAGTCAAAAAGCCGCAGGCCCTTCGCTCGAGCTCGCCGGCAACTTCCACAGAGCTATTTTAGCCCATGACTAGACGCGCACTAGCCTGACCGGCCGTGTGAGTCGCTTTGTGAGGCTGCTCGGGGGTGAGGTTCGGCAGAGCCTTGGACTTGGGATCTCAGACCGGTGAGCTGCCTTGTCCGTCTGCATATGTGTGATGGGACATTACTACCAACTGCTCAAAATGACAGCTCGGTACTTCGTCTTGTGTTCCTACATCCTTTCAGACATCTCCCCGCTCCTACTTCTGACTGCCCATCCGTTCTCCCCTTTTAACATGTTTTTAACATGAGTATGAACCGCACCAAGCTTTAGATCGACGCACAACGGGCTTTGCGGTCTCGTGCAATCGATCGCTCGAAGAGGGCAGTTTTCGCGTCGAAGGACGCATTGCACTATCGCTATGAGGGCCAGAAATTCTCCGATGTAAACTTCCTAACATTGATCGATCTTTTTGTTGCGCTTTCGGGTCCGCAGCTCTCGATAGTAGCCAAGATCCCCGAAGTTATTCAACCACGCAGCAGCCCCAGGGCTATTTTCGAGGATGGCTGGCTGCGTCTGTATCGAGATGGCTGGAACGCAGACCCTGTCTTGGCTGCCCTGGTTTTGATTGGTTTGCCGACCCAACTCATATTTGATTACACCATTATTCCAACGAAAGTAGAAGCAGCTCACTGGGTATTGAAGTCGGCGCTCGACGCACTAGAACTACCGCCCTTGGAAGTCATCAAGGCATGCGGCGAACATGTCACTTGGGTGAAGGAAGCCTTGTGCAAGCCTCATTCAGCCGCGACCCAGCCCTCCCCCACGACTCGATCTTCGCATAACACCCACAGAGACCAACGCTGCCCGGAGAAGAGACCATTGAGCGGAATGGACAGCCAAGGTGATGTCGAGAATCCAGAAACGCCAACCCCGGTTCAAAAAAGACACCATGCCTCGGTCACGTGTGGTGGGTTCGTCGACGGTCATGCTCGCAGGAATATGGGTACATTGATAAGCCTCTTTCCACTATCAGTGCAGTCATACAGGCAAATCCATCAGACTCTGGGACAGGCTGTGGCATCACCAGCACCTCACAATCGTTACCCAGCAGCATCTTTGCTTCAAACCTAGATACGCTGTTCACATCCAGAACTTTGGAACCCAATATCAACCCGGCAGTGCTCCAGCCAATCGAGATTGAAGCTAGTGATCGGATAACGGACATACTGCCTCCGCACGAACCAGGCCAAGAAGGGGACATTCCCTTAGCGAACCAGGCCAATGCTAATGAAAAGCAACCGCCGCGGCCGACTCATGGCGACTCGGAGATAAAAACGAAATCGATTGTTGCGCCCTCTGGGACCACAAGCATAACATCCTTGGTGACGTGGACAGAAGTCCCTGGTGCTAGTGGCGCTTCCTCCATACTTGATGTATCACGGACTTTTGAATCCTCGTCTCCCGAGCTCTGAATAAATATCAAATCGGTCGCTTTTGCTATCTTCAACAGCCTCTCAATGCTGCCTTGCAACCGCATCGCGCCGACATTCTACAAAGCATCATTAGCATTTGGTCGAGCACGGAGTAAGACGCTTACTCTGTCACCTGGTATTCCTATTGCGGCGGTCACGGGATGGCACTTGAGGCCAAGCTGCCAGTCTACGCAAACGTTCGAGCCTGAAACTATTTAGAATCGCGCCTTCGCTAAATACTCTCCAAGTTTTTCTAAAACCCGTATGTCAATAGGTATACTATGTACCTTCAAGTGTTGCGACATGTTAATAGATTATATCGTCACGACGAATGTGTGGGTAACGACGAGGCATTTGACGATGCCGCGGGGTTCAACATAGGTTGCAGGTTTCCGTCGTCATTGGCTTGCTCACGATAGGAGCATGAATCCGCAGGGTAGGTATATTAGTACGGTTTGGCAGCGAACTCAAAAGACATTGCAAGGCTCCCCTCTAACTCACCTTAGGAAATATTGAGCCCGAGCGTCGAAGCCGACTATCCGGAGTTTTCTGAATATCGTTCCACTTAACACTGACCCAGATGTCATCACAAGAAGCCGTCAAAAGTGAGGTGGTGATCAAGATCGCTATTTGTTCTTTTTGACTGGGGTGGCTGCAGGTGGCCCGCAAAGAGTCCCTTCCGCGTTTGTGCATCATAACACCAATATTAATTTAATACCAAAGCAAATTTTGTCACGAGTCCTAGCTCAGGATTTAGGAAGTGGGGGAGTCTTGGAATAATACAGTTGTCGTAGCAACAAAATTCATGTCGATGGTAAAATTTTGTCCCCCTCTGTCTGGTGAAGAGAAGGTCATGTTCAAAGCGCGTCAAGAGGTACGGACTTCTTGGCATTTATTGAGGCAGCGCTTCCAATGGTCCCACTTGGGCGAAGGCTTACGTGCCCAACGATTGGTTGGCTGAGAATAGTTGTCAAGGCAGCACATACATCCACTACCATACATCCACTACCATACATCCACTACCATACATCCACTACCATACATCCACTACCATACATCCACTACCATACATCCAC
>NW_025764769.1:0-33962 GCF_019669845.1 Emericellopsis atlantica | reverse complement strand
AACCCTAACCCTAACCCTAACCCTAACCCTAACCCTAACCCTAACCCTAACCCTAACCCTAACCCTAACCCTAACCCTAACCCTAACCCTAACCCCTCGAGGTGCGTTGGGAAGCCTATATAAACGAGCTAGCGTTACTTATCCGCCCGCCCTAGGCCCGGGCCCTCGACGATAGCCGCCTTCGCGTCGAGATCACGGCCCGCCTGCTATATATCCTCTCGGAGCCCCTTAAAGACCTACCTCTCCGGTAACGAGGGCGGAGGGCCGGTAGCGTCTACGTACGGTACCACGGTATCTAGGCCTAGCTATAATAGCCCGTCGTTTATCTCGACTATAAAGTAATCGATCCGCCCTCCGGCTATAAAGTAAGTCTATAAAGCATAAGGCGCCTAGAGCGGCGCTACTATCTCCTCTCTCGTATAGTGCTCTAACGCTATCCTCCTATGCCTTAGTATATAGTCCCGTATCGTCTCGAGCCGCCTTATCACGAAGTCGTACTAGCGGTTATTATATAGGTAGATATAGCTACTATACGTCGCTAGCCTGTCGATCGCTTAGTATAGCTTCCTCCGGTCGGGCCGTTAGCGTTATAGCGTGTCTCGGTCCCGTAGGTCGAATCCCGAGAGTATATCTATTAGTCGTTAGAGTCGATCGTTATATAGGCGGTAGGGCTCTCTCCGGAAGTAGCTCTTCTAGTGCACCGGGCTATCGGGGATAATATATATCCTATACGGCCGGTATACGATAACGCCGTGCCCGGTATTATAGGCTAGGTTAGATAAGGATATAGCTATAACTTACTTTACGTTATCGAGCGTAGGTAGTAGGCTCCCTTTATTACCTTATTTTAATTAAAGGGAAAGGGGCCGGCGTGTCGCGCGTCCCTCTCGTTCCTCTTTTATATATATGTATACGGTAGATAGTAATCCTTACTCTTCCTTCCTCTTTCTTTTCCTCCCTCTCTCTCTCTCTCTTTCTCTCTCTCTCGCTCTATACTACTCTACCCCTTAATATCCTTACCTTACTCTCCCTTCTCGCCGGCTAATCCCCGTCGACCTTTCTATACGAATCTTTCCTATACTACCTATATAAACGGGCGCCTCCCCCCTATTAGGTTATTTCCCGCCCGCGCGCTACCGAAAAGGTACCTCGTTGGCCGCGCAGGGATCTCCTTTCCGAGTCGAAAAGGCGCGGGTTATCCTCGCTAGCTAAGATATTAGCTTAAAGAGCCTTATCGGGCGTTACGTCGATAACGATAGAAAGGACGGGTATAGGGTGCTCGGGTATATCTTATTTAAGGGCTTAGGAAAGGGCCGGCGTTATAAGGTTATTATAGATAAACTACGAGAGCGCGGCGATTTACTCTTATATCGGTCGGAGCGAGGTATTTAGTTATTTAACGACTTACGTAATTACCTATAAAAGTACTTCGAAATTCTATTCGTCGGATATCGTAGCTCGTGCTATATAAATACGCTATATTATTAAATTAATCGTTAGATATATTATAAGCTAGGCCCGGTTAAAATAACTTAGTAGCTTAGATTAAGTCTATCTAACGATAAGGTAGGAAAAGAGAAAGAAGGGGGGATTTACGGTCCCTTTTTCTTATAAAGACTTTATAAAGTCCGTGCGTCTCCGCGGGCACGCGTTACGTGTCTAGGTCGACCGGGCTAGGTCTCGTACCTAGCCGCTAATAACGGGTAGAACTATAACACTAGCTTTACTATAGTTAGTCTCTACCTAGCTCCTTAGCTATTAATATAATTATCTACGTAAGATCTACTATCTCGTATATAGATTATAACCCGACCGCTTAAGTTAACGATATCCTATATTCTTATTATAAAGTCCTTCCTCCCTAGCGCTATTAGATTTATCGTGTCCTAGATTCCTATATATAGTATTGTGTTACGACCCGGCATGCGACCGTATGCGCCTCTTACGTGCCCCCCTACTTTTTCCGCCTATCATACGATACCCGCATACTACGTATGGTAGACGACTATAGGCGACTAGCGACTACAGTCGACTATACTATAAAGGCGCTCGTAGACGACAGTCGACTATCGTCGACTATATAACATTCACTTAGTATATAGGAAGCCTAGCTTTACTATAGTTAGTCTCTACCTAGCTCCTTAGCTATTAATATAATTATCTACGCAAGATCTATTATCTCGTATATAGACTATAACCCGACCGCTTAAGTCAACGACATCCTAGTATACTTAGTTCAAACCCGACTTCTATTCTATCTACCCGGTAGCTAGTCTAGACCCGAACGTTATATATTGATAGCTCTTATTTAGTGCACTACCGTGTTAAGTACTTAAGCAATACGACACCGTGGCCGATATAAAGAATAATAACGCTAGGGACCTTGGCGAGACGATCAAGCCTAAGTCACCTAGACCATTCGATAGTAACCTAGGATAACTAAATAGGTTCTTGACTTAGCTTAAGATATACTATCGATTATTCCCTACTAAGCTCGCCGATAATATAGATAAGATCCTTCACGCAGGAATATATCTTACCGGCACGGCCTTGGCGTGGTTCGAACCACGCATAAGGGATTTCATAGAGACTGCGGCTAACCTCTAAGACAACGAAACTCAAGCTATGTTCGCAAGCTTCGAAGGTTTCGAGAATACTATTAAGGACGTCTTCGGGAATGTAGATAAGAACCGGGTTAATATTAAGACCCTACGAATCCTAAAGCAAACGGGATCTACTACGGACTACGTATTAAAGTTTCGACAACTATCTAGCAGACTCGGATAGGACGACGAACCTCTTATAACCTACTTCTTTAATAGTCTAAGGCTAGAGGTCCAGGAGTAACTCTACGATAAAGATATACCTAAGTCCCTCACGGAGTATATCACGAACGTAATTAGGATCGACAACCGATTATACCTAAAGCGCAAGATATTAGGAAAGGGGAGGAATATAAATTAGTTATACCTAAACTTTAGAAATAATAGCAACGGAGGACGTCGCTACTATCCAAACCAAGGACGCCCCCGATAGTAGAACATAGTATAGGTATATACGATAAACCCAGGACCTATAGACCTGGACGCCATATAACGATAGCTCGCCGCGATAGATAATGATAAGAAAAACTCAACCTACTATAACTACGGCAAGCTAGGTTATTGGAAGCGCGAATGCCGCTCACTAAAGAAGGGGCGAAGCTAGGGCTGGAGACTAGTGCCTAAAGGTAAGCCGAAGTAACTAAATATAACTAGGTCCGGCTACGATACGAAGTACCTAAGCTAGTCTAAGGTACCATGCCCTAACCAAGCAGCTAACACGGAAAAAATACCAAAGAAGGTTAACAAGCAACCCATAAACCAACCAGTGGCGCACGAAGCCCTGCACTAGTTAGGATGCTATGATAATAACTGCTATACCTACAAAAACAGTAAGGAAGAATCGGGATAGTTTCTAAAAGCCCCGAAGGCAAGGACCCTTACTATTATATAGAAAATCACTATAACCCCTAAGGATAGCGATAATTCGGGAAGCGATATAACCGATACCCTAGACTACGAAGAAGAACTATTATAGAAGAAAAGGATACTCGAGACTAACCTACTGCACGGACGAGCAACCCCACGAGAATAGATAAAAGTAGCGATAGATCGATATAACCCTCTGCCGCAAGGAGAAGACCTCTAGATAGTTATCCCCGCTTAGATACTAGACGGAGGTATTAACTAGGTAATAGACCGAAGAACGGTCTTAGGAGACGACCTATGTATATACCTAGATGCGCTAAAACACTACGAACTCTCATAGATCTCTTATATATACTACCTTTGCAGAACACACGCACCTAATAAAGGAAGGTATTAAGTCTACCTAATTAAGGGACTAGCCACCCGCGTTATTAACGACCTATACGAAAAGCATAAAGCGGAGTTCTACGAATATATATACGTAGAACCTAGCATAGGATATATAATAATAAGATAGTTAGTAAAGTGCCCCGAAGCATGCGCACGAGACTAAAAAACGTAGCGCGGATGTTAGTTAGTGGACTATCCACGACACGCTAAGGTAAAGGTATTCGATTAGCATAGAACCAGGGAATAAAAGGAGACAAAAGAGCTCCGGCGACACGAGAATACCGTAAAGGCATTGCTCGGTATTAAGATAGTCAAGAGCAAGGAATGCGCCTTAAGCTACGGATAAGGGTATAAGGGATGCGAGAAGCACCCTAACGGCATAAGATTACCGTTCGACCCTACCGAACAAGCGGATCGAGACTATATTAGCAAAGGAAAGACAAACCACGAAAGATATACTAGAGCGAAGGAAACGCTATATCTACGACATAAGATCGAAGCACGAGAATACCTTATTCCGCAGGGAAAAGCATACACATAGTATATTATATATAGATATTTCGAAGGATATACACTAGACTACGGAGTCTACTACTACGGGTATATATATTACTTATACGAAGAAAAAGGAAAACGATATCCCTCGATATACCTAGAGTCGTACGATAGTAGCTACGCATACGACCCTAAGGATAATAATATCGACATAGAATACTACCCGTTAAAAAACTATTAACGTCGCTTATAGAAAGGGCATAGGACGACGAAGGAAACCTAAAGACCCTTTGCTCCGTGGAGATAGACAGAGGATAGAAAACGGTTTTAGAAGTCTAGATTAACAGATATTGCCTACGAGTACTGTTAGATAGTAGGGCAATAGGTAACTATATCTCACTAGCAGTAGTTAACCGATATATGCTACTATAGAATCATAAGACTCGGGCATATAAGCTTTTCAATATTAAAGGACAAAGCTTCGATTACAATAGTGGAACCATCGACCGCGAGACCGATTATCTCGACGCAACGATACAAGGACACCATAAGATAATCGTCTTCGATATTATGGACTTATATGAATACGACATGATATTAGGTCACCCATAGTTAATAAGAAGTAATCCGGTAGTCGATTAGCGTACTGGCTAGTTAGCGTGGATAGACACGACAACGCGACGATCACTATTTAACTAGAAGGAAGCGAATATTCGCGACGACTCAGCCTCTAGAGTATCTTCACAGGAAGACATAAGCGAGCCGAAGCAAGCAAGAGCCATAGTATCGACCGAGAAGGCGTTATAACCGGGTATACGATATAAACAAGGAAAACGAATCCTCGCTAACATTATATAAAAGATATTTAAAGCAAACCAAGCCCTATAAGAAGAAAGAAAAAAGAAACCTATGATAGAAGAAGAACGAATAAAGAATATACCGCTAGAATACCGAAAGTATAGTAGGTTATTTAAGGAAACCCTCGAAACGGGTATTCCGCAATATAGTTAGTAGGATCACGAAATCTATCTTAAAACTAGAACCTCGACCAAGTTCCACAAACTCTACAACCTTAACGAGAAGTAACTTAAAATATTACGAGAATATATCGACGAAATGCTTAAGAAAGGCTATATTCGAACCTCCACCTCGGAAGTAAGATATCCCGTTATATTCGTGCTAAAAAAGAATAGGAAGCTACGACTAGTCGTGGACTATCGGCAGCTTAACGATATTACGATTAAAGATAGGACACCCCTGCCGCTTATTAACGAACTTAAGGACAGACTTCACGGTAAGAACTAGTTCACCGCTCTTAACCTAAAAGGAGCCTACAACCTAATCCGTATAAAGAAGGGAGACGAATAGAAGATAGCTTTTCGCACTAAGTTCGGTCTATTCGAGTATTTAGTAATACTATTTAGCCTCACCAATGCTCTAGCTACTTTCTAGCGAATAATTAACAACGTACTTAGGGAGTACCTAGATATCTTCGTTATAGTATACCTAGACGATATTCTAATCTTCTCGGAAAACCTTAAAGAACATAAGAAATACGTCTACTAGGTACTAAAAACACTTTAAGATACGAACCTCTTAGTTAACCTAGAAAAGAGCGTATTTCATATATAAGAAACCGTCTTCCTCGGACATACGATCCGACCAAACGAAATCCTAATAGAATAAACAAAGATTAATATAGTCAAAGAATAGCCTATGCTAATAACGCTTAAGGGAGTATAAGCGTTCGTGGGATTTACGAACTATTATCGACGCTTTATACGCGACTTTGCGAAAATCGTAGTATTACTCACGGGGCTTACTAAGGGAAAGGGAGAATTTAAGTAGGAAACGGAGTAATAAAGGGTATTCGAAGGATTGCGAGATACTATACTATTAAATACAGTACTTATAACCTACGACCCCGAAAGACTACTCGAATTAGAAATAGACGTATCGGACTACGCTATAAGAGCATAAATTAGTTAACGAGACGACAATAGTAACGTACGACTAATTGCATTCTTCTCGAAGAAACTCCACGGCGCGGAACTAAACTACCCTATTTACGACAAGGAATTCCTAGCAATTATCGTAGCTATTAAGGAATTTAAGTATTATATACTAGGGATAAAGTTTACTACTAAAGTTTATACCGATCACTAAAATATCTCCTACTTCGCGATAACACAAGAACTCAGCGCACGATAAACAAGATACGCCGAATTCTTAGCCGATTACGATATTAAAATTATCTATCGGAAAGGTTCGGAGAATAGCAGAGTAGATATACTTAGCCGCCGACTAGACTACGATACCGAAGTACTAAAAGCCAAGGGCTAGATACTTCGACAAAATAACAAAGGAAACTACATATAAATAGTACTTAACCTTCTTATATTTAGAGTGGAAGTAGATACTATATACTACGATAAAATATTAGAATAGGTATTAAAATATGAAAAAGAAATACCTAACGACTGCGCGATAGAAACAGGAAAAGGACCCACTAGGAATAGACTACTCTAGATACTACCGCCGCTACGCGATAAAATCTTAATTAATATTTATGCGCATCCCACGGTAGGATATCAAGGAGTTAGAAAGACTCTTAAACGAATACGACGAACGTACGACTACCAAGGAATTAAGGCAGACGTCGCATGTATTATCGGACAATATGAAGATTATGCGCGCAGCAAGGCTGCACGGCATAAGCTATACGGAGAATTAAAGCCACTACTAGTGCCTTCAAAGCCATAGGAATCGATAGCCTTCGATTATATTACGAAGCTACCTAAATCTAAGGAACCAGGATCTAACGTCGAATACGACAGTATATTCGTTATCACGGACCGGATAAGCAAATTCGGATATTTCCTACTATACTAAGAAGCAACGGATGTAGAAACACTCGCATATACAATACTTAAATATATCGTGGCCAACTACGGCCTTCCGGAAGAAATTATTTCGGATCGAGGAACGATATTTACCTCGAAGTTTTAGCAAGTATTAATAGCTTAGCTTAGGACCAAACACAAGCTTAGCATAGCTTACTACCCATAAACGGATAGATAGACAGAAAGATTAAATTAGATATTGGAATAGTACTTACGGTGCTATATTAACTATAAGCAAGACGATTAGGTCTCGAAGTTACTACTCGCCTAACTCGCCTATAATAGCGCACCTACGGAATCAACTAAAATCTCACCATTCTACGCGAACTACGGATACGAACCCGAGTTCGGCAATAAAACACTAAGGGATAGACCTCTTGCTAAAAAAGCTATGCTTAAAGCAGATTAATTACGCTCACTATATAAATACATAAAGAAATAGCTCGAATTCGTACGTATACGAATGTCGAAGTACTATAATTAGAAAAGATCGAAGGGACCGATCTTTCGGAGGGGAGATATAGTCTACCTACTACGCAAAAATTTTATAATAACTCGACCTTTACCGAAGCTCGATCATAAAAAACTTAGACTATTCAAAATTAACGAAGTTATCTTAGACACTAACTATAAACTTTTACTACCCTTAAGTATGAAGATACACCTAGTTTTTCACATTTCACTACTTAAAAAGGCACCGCAAAACGCAAAAACAAACTACGAACTAGAAGTTCTCGAAGAACTCTACGAACTAGAACGGATCGTCGATAAACAAACAATAGACGGAGAAGTCAAATACCTTATTAAATAGAAAGGCTACGTAAGTAACGAAAATACATAGGAACCCGCTAAGCACCTTAAGAACTACCGCCCCCTGTTACGATAGTATTATCAAAGGTAAATATATCGGGCATTGCGGACTAATCGATGATCCTAAAGGCCCCTAACTCTTGAGCACGACTAACCACTTGCTGCTCCTTAAGGATGGCCTCCTCCTAGGAACGAATACTATCCTCCTTATCAAGATCCCTCATACCGCGCGCCACGAGCTTAGAAGTACGCTTGCGCAAGGAGTCACGCTAGCGCTATAACCGAGCCCGACGAGCCAATAACTCCTGCAATTCCTTATCGGACTTTTCTAAATCCGCCTCCACTTTCTTTTATTCTCCGACAACACGTGTTACTACGCACGGTTAGCACGCATACACCACGTAAACGAAGCAAGAACACACGATGCGACGCCATACTATTACTATCACAGACCTTCCGCGCACCAATGCACGCGATGCAACGACGAGAATCGTCGCTTATGCGACAAACGCGCTTCGCACGGTAGTAACGGGTGCAGGGCATCTTGCTATCGTCTCCGTTAAAATGAACGGCCTCGATCAACGCGGCGCGACAAGAATCGTTGATTTCTTTATAAGTAGTACGGCGTTTCTGCACACGGTCAGGCATGATAGAAGGAAGAAGTTGCCGAGCACGACTTACGAAGGACGACTAACGGGTTTTGATTAATTCTAGGACAGAATCTCGGAAGGGGAGACATCATATTACGACCCGGCATGCGACCGCATGCGCCTCTCACGTGCCCCCCTACTTTTTCCGCCTATTATACGACACCCGCACACCACGCATAGTAGACGACTATAGGCGACTAGCGACTACAGTCGACTATACTATAAAGGCGCTCGTAAACAACAGTCGACTATCGTCGACTACATAACATTCACTTAGTATATAGGAAGCCTAGCTTCACTATAGTCAGTCTCTACCCAGCTCCTTAGCTATTAATATAATTGTCTACGTAAGATCCATTATCTCGCACATAGACTATGACCCGACCGCTCAAGTCAACGACATCCTAGTATACTTAGTTCAAACCCGACTTCTATTCTATCTACCCGGTAGCTAGTCTAGACCCGAACGTCACATATTGTTATTAGCTAAATACTTCTCTTCTTTTTTAGAAAATATAGACTCCTCCTTATCGCTAAGCGAAGAAGAGGAGTCCTAGTTATCTATACTCGTGACTTTTTTAGAGGAGCTCTTAAATAGCGTGGGTTAGCTAAATATAATAAGAAAGTAAAAATAGTACGACTTATCTTAGTATAAAGTTAAAGAGTCTGTGAGCGTAGTTAAAGTACGAGCACGGTACTTTATAGGTAAGCATAGGAGTTATTTTTAAGCGCTTAGGCAGTAGATATAACGGGGTATTAAGCGAAGAAGGCTTATGAGATTAATCGAGGCGGGTTAGGCCCACTGCCTGCGATAGTACGTTGCTCGGTACGGGCGGGTACCTGAGCGAGGCGTAAAGACCACGTCCTAGGCGAGAACGCTTAAAGTAGCGCTAGATTCGTGGCTTGCGCGCCACCGGGTTCGGTGGCTAAACCTACTATTTCCGGCGGTCTAGAAGCCGTCTTATTTTTTTAGTTAGTTATTATTTTCTCTTTAAATATATTTTTATTTTATAAATTACTTTAGATTTACTAAATTATTGAACTATTAATTATTACTACCCTTTAAACTAATCGTTATTTTAACTATATTATACTAGCGTTAACTTATTTCCTATATAAAATTAGTCGTTACTAAGGCTAGCGACGTAATAAATAGGTATTAGGGATTAATAAGTTCGCTCTTTTTACGAATTTCTCGGTACGCAGGCGGGTAATTAGTCTTAAAATAATAGATTAGCTTCAGTAATTCCTAGGACAGACGTCGGTAGTGGAACTAAATTAAGAAGGATAATAAAGACGCAGATTTACCTAGGCGCATGTAGATTATATCTGCGAGCCGTCTTCTAAGGTAATCCCGAATTAAAGCATTAGCAAGTGTGGCGAATATACTGTGATACATAAGACGCTAAAGTACTCTCCTAATATTCCCAGCCTAATATAATTATTTAAAGACAGGCATTTCTCCTTCTTCTTAAGACCTGTAATCCCTGAAGCCACACTTCTTTAATAGAGGACCAGGTCCTCCTCCCTCCAGCCAGAAGGCGCACAAGTAGTCAAGGTAAGATAACCCAAATAGACAAGCTAAGCTTATCCTAGACTTAGCCCCCGCCTCCTAAAAGCCCTACACGGTACCGTCAGCAACCGCATTAGACGGCGAGCCTGCGTTGATGTTGGAATTTCGAAATTCGCCAGAACCACGGAATTCGCTGAAGTCCAGACTCAATCGATGCCAGTCCCACCGGCGCGATATAACTAGCAGAACGAAGCAGAAGCCCAGCATCAAGATGTCCAGGACGCCTATGAAGATGAAGCTAGCAGTGACGCCAATAAGGTTTCCCCCGTCGCTGAGACCAAAAGCAACAGGGTAGAGTAGCCAAAGGAAGCTTGCCCACGATGCCAGGATGGCATAGTCCCGCCCAATTCCAATCCTCTGTGCCTCCTCGCGGCACTCGTTAATAGTACTGAGAACGAGAATAATAAGGGCGAATGTGCCAAACACGAAAAACCCCCACTTATAGTCCGTCGGGGTGTATGCTGCGATCAGGTATGTAGCTACCCAGATCCACGTGATGGCTATGTTGCAGAGAATAGTATTCCAGGAGATACCAGAGAGAAGGCCAAGAGCCAATGAAGTGGACGGGAAAGAGACAGCCCAGTAGATGTATTTTGCGTAGAACATCTGTCGCATAACACCATTATCGAGGTTGTCGGCCTGCTGCACAATACTCCATCCAAAGTTGGCGGCTTGTGCGTAGTAGGTGATGGCACCAACAAGAAGCGAAACGGTGAAGAGGTAGTGGAAAACTCTCTTGCTTTCGTGGACTGTGAAACAGAGAGTTGTCATACTGAGCTATAGGAATGTTATCAGTTTAAGCCCTAATGCGTAAAGACAGAGTGTAATGGCATACAAATGCGACAATGTGAATGGCTGTAACAGCCCACAGCCAATCTGACCCGTTCACAGAGAATACCTCGTCTGCGTCGGGTAACGGATTGACATCGAGAACGCTGTTTCCGTGACTAGAAAGCGACATTCTTGCTGCGTATAGAAATTGTAACAGCGCTCAACTTCTAAGCGATGAAGAAGAGAAATAAGAACGCACTGAGGATGAGGAACTTGTCGGAGAAGGCTGGGAAACACGACCGCCTATGCTTGATATAATTGTGAGCTATACTGTCTTTTATAGATGCAATATTAAATCCTGCAAGGGTCTTCATACTAATTGAAATCTGGCTTCTGAATTAAAAATCATGGCATTGTCTGCCCCCTCACCTGCTTTGCTTTATAAGTAGAAATAGAAGCGGATGTATAATTGCTTCCGCTGTCGGCTAAAAGTCGCCCCAGCTAATAAGCCCCGCTGTGTAAGCAAGGAAGCTCCGCCCTTAGTGTGGGTCTAGTGACCAGTTTAACGGGCGGATATAAATATATATCCGGTGCTGACGACGACGGTCTGTCTGTTTGTCACTACAGCTTCCACGCGGCTATCCTTTCAACCTCGGCCTGTTACCACTTCCCCACTGCTAGCGAAAAGGCGAATCGGGGCAGCGGGTGACTACCAAGCGAAACTCCTCTGCGGCGACTCTTATTTCCTATATCCGTACTGCTGCAATTGCTGGAAGAATGGAACAATCAGCTGATCCGCCCAAGTCGGGACGGACTTTCTTGGTGTGCTATTTCACAAGCCATCCAGTCTTCGATGTACCTAGACGCTAATAATCAATAGGCATGCATTCGGTGCAGAGCGCGAAAGGCCCGATGTGATGGTGGGACACCTGAGTGCTCGTCCTGCAAGACGAACGGTGTCAATTGCAACTACCCAGCTACCCGCAAGACCCGTGGACCGGCAAAGAAGTAAGTCTACCTATCTTAAGATCATCTTTATTATCCTAACAGTATCAGAAAGAGGGCATTTGAGGGCGTTCAAGAGACATCCCAAGAGACCGGTGATTTAGTCCCTGCAGAGGTGATTAATGAACGGCCAATGCTACCAGAAAGCGCGACAGTACTACATGGCAACCCAAGGGCACCTGTGCCAATCTTCACTGGCTTCTTGCATCCTGATGTGTACGACAAGAACTTCAAATATCTAAAGGAGCGTATTAGTGACGATGCCACTGGACACCGGCCCACGCCTCTATTTCCTATCCTGATATCAAAACGGCTGACGGCAAACGCCTTCGACGACGTGATGTCAGAGTATCAGATCATTGATAAGCCGAAGTTCGTTGCCCTCCTTGAAGCGCAATACGCTCTAAGCCTTGTCGACCACGCTGGCGACCCCGCAAGATGGGCGATGGTGAACGCTATCCTCGCCCTTGCATTACGGGTTAAAATAGCCCCTGGCTCGGAACAAACACTTAGAGCATTCCCGTGCAGCTTCTATCGAAATGCGGTGGCTGTTCTACCTGAACTCATCTTACAGAGATCAAATTTGCTCGCAGTACAAGCACTCCAAGCAATGGCTGTCTATGCACGGGAAACACAGGATTATCAGGCCTTCGCTATGCTAGCTAGCAATGCTTTACACTTACTAGAGCTTCTAGGACCCTTGCACCTATCATCCCACCAGGGGCTAAATGAGGAGGATAGAAGGCAGTATGCGAATGCATATGTCATTACACAGGTATTCAAGAAGGTAACGAATGCGCGTTAGGCTTCAAGCACATCTCAGAACTAGCCGGAATAGCTCGTCCTCTCTAGTAACAAAATAAGTAGTTTCTATGGCTTCTGCAAAGCTACAAGGGTGAAATGGTGTATATGGTCTCGTGCTACATCGGGTACAAAGTTAACTTTAACTTATTCTATCATAGATTTAACGGTTCTAGACTCAACTAGTAGAACATTAATAAGTATTACAGTTATAAAAGACTATGCACCGGTTGCTGGTATTTATAATATAGAAACAACGTATATAAGCGAATATATTATACCACGTTTAATACCCTTCTACCTAATTCAAAACAAACACGAAGCTAGATCGATTATTAGATGATATCTCAAGTATGAATACTGATAATTGTTGCTTGCTTTCTGCTGCCTACTCCTCCCTAGCCTTGAGCATAGTTTGCGTATAGTCAGAGCCCACCTTAAACCACCAGCCCGACAGCAAGATAGTGAGCCCTCCAACAACGACACAAGTGTAGTTCATGTTCTCCGGTGTGACGGGCTTAACGTAGGGAAATGAGAAGAATGTGATGGCAAACGCCAGCCAGCAGACAGTGACGGTGTTAACGATTGGCCCAATGGTGCTGCCCATATGAAAGACGCCTCGATACATGTTGCGGCGGCCGGTGAGCAGGTTCGTCAGAATAGGGACCATGTAGGACATGTTGTTGATCGTCACGGCGGTCCCAAGCAGTGAGTTGAAGGCAGTGGATGATCCGAGGTAGAGACACCCGAGAAGCCCGACGATGGTGGTCACTGCGATGTGCGAGTTTAGCGGTATCTGGAAGCGAGGGCTCACTTCGGACCAGCTAGTTGAAGCGTCAGTACGAACCTGCCACCAAGCAGTCAGAAGAATAATGCTCACATCTTAGAGAATGGCATGGCGCCATCGCGAGAGAAAGCCCAGAACACGCGGCCTGTGCTCAGCTGTGAGCTAACAACGCAGGGCCCCAGAGCGATGAAAAGGATAAAAGTCAGCCCAAAAGCCCCTCCTGCATGCTGCGTCACTTGGCGAAAGAGCTCGGCGAGTGGCAAGCCAGTGTTGTTCCCGGTGAGGCCGTCAAAGTCCTGGATGGAGAACATGAGGGTGATGAGGTAGGTCAGGCCCGTGCAGAAAGCGATGCTCAGGGTGATGGCAATGGCCAGAGGCGCATTGCGGGATGGCTGTGAAACTGTCAATCACTATTCTAATTGCGCTGTTCCAGCCTGGGACAAGGTGCCGCGACTTACGTTGGGCATCTCCTCGGTGATGTGGGTGACACCATCGAGACCGCCAAGACTGTATAGAGGGTTAACGAGGCCAGTGATGAAGCAAATGACCTGGTTCTCCCAGCCGGTGTTGTTGATCCACGTTCTGAAGACAAACTCGGTGCTTCGGTGCGAAGGGGCGCAGGCGGCTACCGTGATCAGGACCACAAGCCATCCAATTTGGAGATAGAACAGGGAAAACTTGTTCAAGGCAGGGATGACTCGGTTACCGAACATGACCACGCTGGCCGTGATCAGGTTGAGCCCCTGATACACGACAAACGTCTGCCAGGTTTGGATCTCGAAGTTCTCGTGGTAGAGTGCAATCAGCGCCATGAAGATCTGGGCGTAGATGATGTTCGTGGAAGCAGTTGTAAAAATCCCTAAGATGTGTCAGTGACTCTGTAGCCACCTTGATTATCGGGTGGGTTCATACAGCCAAGGACACTGAACCAGCCAGTGAAGAAGCTCAAAGGACCGGTGGCCTTCCTTGGCGCCACAGCCGCAATCCAGTGATACATGCCTCCCTCGGTAGGATATGAAGACACGAACTCAGCCAGCGAGGCACCAAGGAAGCATTGCAAAGTCGTCACGAGGATGAAGCCGTAGATGACGGCCCCAGGGCCACCAGCACCAATTTCGGTGATGAGCCCCAAGCCTAGTCCCGTCCAAGAGATGGTTGTGGTGGAAGCAAGCCCGACCAAGCTTAGAGTACTGAAATGGCGTTTGAGCTCTTGCGTGTGACCTTTGACTCAGTTAGCCCTAGGGAACGGACTCGATGGTGATTCTGCCATGAATGCCCTGTTGGATTAGGTATGCACTTACCCATCTGCGCGAGCCGGAGCTCGTCAGCGTTGACAATCTCCTTTGTACCGGAGACTTCCATGCTCCTCTTGGAGCTAGGCGCCGTGTTGATGTTGCCTTCGGGGAAACTCATCTTGAACTTTGCGTAGGAGAGGTGTGTAACGCTGGGTTTGAATCGGTGGTGTCTTCCAGCGATGGATGAAAGGGCCGAATGGGAAGAGTTATACTCCACGCCGAGTCAATGAATGAACAGCGACATTCATCAAGTTGTTCGACAATTTGCCGGTTCGCCGACCGGGTCTTCGGCACCCTTAGCTTATCGTCGCGTGAGCTCGCCCACCAAGATAATGAGGTAGGTCGACGCTATGGTGGATACGCATCCACTGCACCCCAGACCCCTATCGCAGGTGAATGGGGAAGGGCAGGATAACACGCGACTTGACACCTGAAGGAGCAACCGGCAAACCCGGTCCGGTCTGATAGCTGCTGTATCGCCAAATGACACGATGCGGGGGAGAAACAGGTCTGTGGCTCTGTGCCCCCAATTGCCACACATTCAATACCCTGATTCCTGAATAGGTTTCCCCATGAGCACTAGTCATCGCCATGACCCTGACGCGGGGTACGGCTGTGCGTGTTTCGCATGAGAAAAGGCGTTGCTGGCAGTTGAGGCGTGCGCGCTGCCTTGAGCAGACACCAAGGCAATGACAACATGAAGTCGCGAAACAACCACTTTCGACTGGTTTTAGCTTTGTTATTGAATCATGGGGAATCTTGTGTGTATTATTTCGCATTATGGCTTTCTAGATGCCCACGCAATCAACGCCGCACCCACACCACTTCCATCGGGCGCAGTGCCCATCTGTATCCTCTCTTCACCAAGGGGCCCTATGGCTGGAATCTCTCTCAGTGCAGTTCGAATATGGCCCTCAAATCCAGGGAAGAATTCGAACAGCGAACCGTCAACTCCAATGTCAATAATGTCCATCTCTTGAGAGACATACTCTTTGCCTTTGTCGCTGTTGTAGCTTAGATCTGACGACGCCTCTTGACTTACGGAGTCGGACTTGACCCTCTCAGGGTGGAAGGAATGATGAACGCAGCTCACGAAAGCGCCGAGAGCCATCCGGCAATCTGACCAAAGCCGCACCAAAAATGAGGGCCGCGTTAGCACCATCCGCTGAGAAGCTCCCATCATGAGCGTAGTACTGCCGAGTCGTCCTGACTGGACTACGACGCCAGCAATGGCAATCGCTGAGAGTCTCGCCGCCCTCCTTCCTATGGCTTCAGCTATGACTTGCAATGCCGCGGCATCAGACACAGACACCTGTCTGACGCTGAGAACCTTGCTGATCTCTTCCCGAGCGCGTTCAAGGGTAGGGCTTTGGTCCCCAATAATAACGGACAGAAACGAGCTGTCGATAGAGTAAGGTATGTGCAGCCGCGAATGTGATTGAGCAGACAAGCTGAAACAAGGCGTGGGGGATTGCATCTCCGCTAAGATGACTCGCCGGAGCAGCTCGCCCAGGTAGAGTCCAGAGATGCGCTTCTCGTAGTGCTGGTCTCTTGGATTGACAGAGGCTCGGTCGAGTGTCTCGTCGTATTTGGTGGTCGGCAAAACGGACAACTCCTTGTCAAAACCACCCCATTCCGTGTTGAGCACCATGAACGCGGCCTGTCCAGGGTCCGCGAACCCAGGCTGCGAATGCAACTTTTTTATGTTGGTCATCTTTTCGACATAGGCACCGTTGGTCCCTGTGCCAAATATTGCACCAAGCAAGGTCTCTGAGCGACCGGGCGAGGCATAGGCTCGCGCCGCCAGTGTCCCTACTGTATCATTGACGAGGGCCGTCACCAGAAGGGGCAAATGTAGCTCATCAAGCGCTTCTTGGAGCATGGCGCAAGGATCGCGGCCAACGGCGTCATCGATGTTGAACGCCTTTGTCCAGTACATCAGCCTGCCCTTGTCAATGGCATGCTGGTCGAATGTGAAGCTGAAAGTGAAGCCCAAAGGATGGAGACGTTGTCGACGGAGCTCGTCGGTGACCTGGCCATCCTTGACAATACGTCGCCACGAGTCCAGGGTACCCGGCATGTGCTCCTCCATGAAAGCTTCTGTATGTCTTGCAATGAAGCCAAACAGGTCTCTGTATGTCTTTGCTGTCATCAATGCCGCTGGCACTGCTGCCTTGGACTGAGTGAGAGTGTGAGTAGAGTCGCCGTGCAGTTCGACGGAGCAAACTCGCAAGTTGGTTCCCCCCAAATCAATCGCCAGACATACGCCCTTCTCTGTGCCATTAGGAAGGTTGGTCACGTAGGACGGGACTTGCAGCAGAGTTGTTCCATCGGCTAGCAGGCCCTCACCTGCAGAAATGGTCAGGTTACCGCTGCATTGCGAGTATGACGAACGGACTGACTTACTGAGCTGTTTGACGAAGTGGCCAGTGCCTGTTTCGATAGTCTCAGATGATACATGGAATTCCCTGGCGACTGCTTTGGCTCTGTCCATGGGATCCAAGTGCTCCAGGGAATCGGCCCTGGACTGAAGCTTGGCGATAGACATGATAGTGTGCCGCAAAATGAAAGCGGCCAGCAGCCACGCAATGACCTGGTCGCGCTTTGGAGGATGACTTATCGAGATGTTTGCACCACACCATAGTCTCCCTTCAAGCCCCGGCAATAACTTCTATCTTGCTATGCGTCCGACGATTGACTTCGTTTACTGACCTACAGTCCTTCTCCTTCCTACCTAGGCAAATTGTCCGGCAAACCCGGCCCGGATCGGCGATAGTTCGAGCCCTAGCTTCGGCCAATGATGACCCGATGTGGCCTCACTATCGGCCCCGCGAGTCAGCCTTATCAAAGGCCACTGGTCATTCTCCCCTAAAAGGCCGGACGACCCGGCGAACCGGCAAGAAAGAAGTCTTCCCTGGAGATTACCGGCCACTCCCCCACATCCTTCGACACGCGACCAGCACCACCATACTGAGCCATGGCATCTCTGCCCCAGCGAACCGGCGATCAGGATGCGTCTACACTGAGACCTGCTTTGGAGGCACAAGTCTCGGCAAAGGCCCGGAAAGCTTGCGGTGAGACCACCCGGGGTTTACTCCATTCCGGAGCGGTAACAGGTCCAGAGTCCAGACACTGACAGTGAGGCCCACCAGTCAACTGCCGACGTCAGAAGGTCTGCTTGAAGATGCAGAGGCGCTCATCATATTTAATTAACCTGACCGAAATTGCGTAGATGAAATGCAGGATCGATCAGGGCCCGTCATGCCGAAGGTGTTTGAGAACTGGGGCGCCATGCGTGTTTGTACCTCGAGCCAATGTACGAACCCCCCTGGCCCGGATGATATAACCGAATGCCTCCGTCGAGATGTAACAACTGATAAATAACACTGGACCGTAGGCTGCTGCGTACACGGAAGGCCACACACCTGGCGACAGCTGCCACCGAGCTGAAAGGCTGCCGCATTTGAGCGAGGCCATCTTTCGCCGGTTGCAGAGACTTGAGCACCATGTTGGGTTAACAGCCTTCGAGGATAACGGACCCTCAGCCGAAGCGCATGACGGAACCATGTTCGAAAGCCCGGAGACTGAAGACTCCTCCCTTCGGCCCTTGTGGCCTGCCATACAGGTATTGAAGCACAGCTGCTCTACCGGCACTGGGTCGACATTGTGGGAAGAACGCCTTGTCAAGCAACTGTGGCTCAGGTATGCAACATTCCATCAGAAGGAGTCACTTTTCCCATGCTGACTGTGACTTCACTTACGTGTAGTTTCCACGACACCATGCTTGGGCTGCACTTTCTCCCCAGCAAACAAACATTCTCATCGCCAACCCCGCTGATGTTGGCAGCGATGCTGTACTGCTCGAGCATGAGAGGCTCGGAGCATGTAGTTGTGCATGCTTCCGAGTACTTCACTGTCCTGTGTAACGCAATCTCGCAGCTATGTATGCCCGCCAGCGAGATAGGAAAGGTGCCAAAGGACCCGGGGGCAGCCGAGGAGTGGGCTTTCCAGACGATCCTCGGCATCATCCTTGCCGGTCTTCTTCGGGAGGGCGTCATCAAGGAGACGGGGATATGGATCTCTGTCGCCTACCGGCTGATCCTTGAGCACTGCCCGCCACACATAGATGAGAGATCGCTAGAGTGGCAAAGGCTCTTCACTGGCCTTCAAGTAAGTCTGAGCGGAATTCCTGTTATGTCTCGTGAAAGCAAGGATGCCTGACCAGCCGCACAGATTGTCGATCTAGAGCACGCCTCAATTCACCTCTCGTGCCCCGTGATTCCTATAGAGGCACCCTTTCCTCGTCTCCGCATCTCGCAGCAGGATCAGCTTTACAGGCTGTCGCGCATGATGCACACGGGTCTCACACACTTCACGGGACGCAGGCTCCCGACTATCTGGGCATCCTTCACCAGCGACCACCCCGTCACGTCCGATTCTACCACGTTCAGCGGCGTTGACGCGGCTGTCATCCGGGATTGGGCCCGGCAGCTCGACGACTGGCTGGTAGAGTTTGGCGCGCGCAATGAGGAGGCAAGCGACCAAAGCAACCTGACGTTCCGGCAGTACGTGCTACACCGCGTTCTAGTCCTCTCCATATATCTTCCAGCCCGTGGCAGCGATCTCTTCTCCAATACGACGCCCAAGGAGCAGCACGAGCTTCTTGTTTCGGCCCGCGCAGCTGTCCGGCTTCAACTCCTGGACACATCCATCTGGTCCAATTTTGACCTCATAATTATCACGTGGGCGGCACTAATAGTCATCCAAGGCGTTGACGGTGGAGTGGGGGAGCCTGACGGTAAGACATGACCACCTTGATGTTAGAGTCTAGCTAACTTTGGTGTGATAGATCTAGAGCACGTCAGGGTCCATCTAGGGCGGCTTCAGGAAGCCCATGAGCACAGCTGCAATCTTCACGGACTCCTGGCGAATCGTCTGGAAACGAAGCTTCAGGGACTCACAACCCCGCAGTTTGGCGACGCCATGAGCTTCGAGCCAGATGGTACTTTTGACACGTCTTGGTACATATTCAATCAGTCGAGTCTAGATGTGGGCTTGGACATGTCCTTCTTGGACGGAACAATGCAACACACAGCCATGTCCTGAATACAATCCATAACTCAATTCGCCCGAACTATCTCAAAGTACGCCCCCATGTGCCAGTCTTCGACGTTGCAGGATAATAAAAAGAGAAAAAGTCGACTTGCCGCGTCCAACTTATGGTTACGGTCCCGCCCAACTATGTCTGGGGCCATGGCCCTATGCGCGACGACATACTGTCAGGAGTAAGCTCGACGACATGATCGTCCGCCCCGGTTGGACCCGATGACTTGAGGTCTGGAGTCCGAGGTGGGCTAGCGAGCGACCATGTCCGGAGCTTCAAGGGAAGCTTCTGCTCAAAGCCCCGTCCAAGGCCAACTTTCTCGATACTCTTGAAATACTGGAACAAACAACGGTCAGCTACGGGGACATGATACTGCATATGCCGTCTTACCTTGACAGTCTTGACCTGTAGCTCCAGTGAAGCGTCTTCGTCTGCGACAATCATGGAATAGGGGTGAAGTTGAAGGCAGGAGAGGGTCCACATGTGATTGACGCCGCCCTCGACAGTCTTTTGCAATGCCACAGCCTTGGAGGCACCGTTGGCGATAATCACAACTTCCTTGGCCTGCACAATATTAGCGTCGGTTTGTCGTCGACATGAGACGGCGGCTGTGTGGTAACGAACCTCCATAACTGTCTGCACACCCACCGTCAGCGCCATCTGAGGCACCTTAGAGACATCACCGCCAAAAAAGCGCGCATTGGCGCGAATCGTGTCCATAGCCAGTGTCTTGACCCTTGTACGAGATGCCAGACTGGACCCAGGCTCATTGAAGGCGATGTGTCCGTCAGGGCCTACGCCGCCCAAAAAGAGCTCGATGCCGCCGGCTGCCTTGATCTTGGCTTCGTACTGTGTACATTCCTCGTCAAGATTTGGTGCATTGCCGTCGAGAATGTGCAAATTCTCGGGTTTGATATTCACATGTGAGAAGAAATGTTTGAACATGAAGCTGTGGTATGATTGAGGATGATTTTGGGGAATGCCAATGTACTCATCCTAGTTGACGTCGCAATTAGCATTTAAGGACGATAGCTATTCTTCTCAGGACCCACCATGTTAAATGTAATGACATTCTCAAACGAGATGCGACCGGCTTTGTATTCTGAGGCCAGGATCTCATACACTGCGGTTGGGCTACTTCCTGTCGGGAGCCCAAGTACGAACGGCTTTTCTAGGGTAGGCTCGAACGTGCGAATACGATCTGAGCGTTATTAGACACTGATAGAGGTCTCAATTGGTATAGAAGGGGAAGGAAGCATCATGGAACCATACCCAGGATATAGCCCGCCACGTATGCACAAGAGGACTTGTCGTCCGGTCTGATAATGAGTCTCATTCTGCTGGGGAAGTCTTTGCGGTGACTGGATAAGTTGGATAAGCCAGGTCTTCTAATCCTGGATGTCAATGTCGGAGCTTACAGAAAGCCAAATTCAAAAGGAACTGCCGCTGCTCCTGCGCCTCTCTCTAATAAGCATGTTGATTTACTGTCCGTAGGGTAGTGTTGAGCCTCTAGTCCCCTAGACGGCCCAGGCGCTCTCTGTAATTCCCGTGTTTACCGGGTTTCGCCGGTCCCGCTTCGCCGTTATACCCGCCGCCGCACCCGGCGGAGGACCGGGGTTGTGTGACCATGTGACGGAGATAGGGCGGCGCTGGCTGCTGTCTATCTTCTACTACGTAGATCCAACTTCAGCAGCTTAATTTCACTCAAGCGAGGCGCAGCCAACCAACTTCAACGGTTCAACCTGCTCTAGTATGCGTCGAAGAAGGGCCGTGTCGCCCTTGTTAAGACAGCGCGGCGACAACCAATCGGGATCTCAATCAATATCTCCGAGGCGTGGCAATGGCAAGCCATAACTGCGGCTTGGCGATACTAACCCCATCTTAAGTATGTTATTAGCGACGGCGTTAGTCGATGCGAAGCGGGGAGAGTGGTGCTATATTTTCTAACCAAGACATGATCCAGTCTTCAAGGAATCTATGCTTTGTAAGAACGCCAAAGTAAAGGTATCAATCAGCAGCTGGTTAAATTGTGATGCCGTTAACGAGGTTACATGCCGTGCGATCTTCCGAATAACTGTCTCGAGGCTACACACTCTTTAGATTCTAGGAATACAGTACCTCGAAGCCTCCTATCCCAGTCCCTCGACTGCGGCTGTTGCGGCTGCGTCACTCTCGCAGTCAGCTTTCCTAAAAAGAGAGTTGTCATGGGAAATTTGTAGATGAAGAACAGACAGAGCCACTGTCGACACTTCAACTTGGCCATCGGTCTCTAGATCTAAGACGTGCCCACCCCTGCTTCGATCGTCCGAAATTAAATGGAGATGATCACCCCACGGTGACTCCATTCATGTATCCCGGGGACCGAAAGCCAACAACGGTGCCTCTGAAAGACCCGGCAAGCGTGCGGATTGCCTGGCGTTTTCCCACCTCTCCCAATCCTTCGCCGGGAAACTTCTGCCCTTCCAAGATCCGGAACGGAAGCAGCCGACAATCTTGATGGCCAAGTGAAGATTATTGGCTGCTGAATGAAACATGTCCAGCTTCTGGGATAGTTGCGGTCTCCATCGTCATCAGTAGGACGGCGGCGGTTGGTCTCGAAGACCCCGAACTGTTGTACTCAAAGAACAAGGTCCTGTACACTGCTTGTCGCTCCCTGGCGAGTCCATTGAGTCGATCTCATCACCGAAAATTCCGATGGGACGTGTCAGCTCAAATGTAAGGTAAGTATTACAGTCTGGTCTGTTTGAGCGACTTGCTTCCCGTCCTCAATCCTTTCAATCTGCTCGCCATGGCCCAATTCCTCGCCCGCAGCTCTCTCCTTCTCGTTGAAGACCTGATCTTGCCTCTCGGCATCCCTGTTCCCATAGAGGCCAATCTTATACCACGGCAGGTCAAACAGCCGATCCATGCTCTCGAGGCTTCGGCCGCCAGTCTCAGGAACAGAGAAGCAAACCCAGATTCCACCAAAAGTTGTGACCGCAGCAAAGCACCAAAAGGTTCCGCTAGGAGAGATTCCGCCTTTCGCAAGGGGCAGCAGCATGTTCGGGACTGCACGGGTATTTCCGTACTGCGCTGCAAAGTGAAGACCCATGACCCACGACGTAGCGAGGGCGCGAATGCGCAGAGGAAATAGCTCCGCCGTCAGGATATACGCCATGGTATTCCAGCCAAGGGCCCAGCCGACTCCGGAGATATAGATCATAGCAATAGCACCACGACTGGCGGCAAGCTTGGAAGCGGGTAGGATAAATCCATCGACGACCCCAAGTTCTGGCACAGCTGTTAGGAACGATGCCACGTAGATCATGGCAATGGCTTGGAGCGCAATACCAAGTATCAGGGCCTTCTTGCGTCCAATAAAGTCGACCAAGAAGAGAGCGCAGCAAACAGCCGAGCAGAGCTTGACAATGCCGAACACAGCGGTTACCAAGAGCCCTTCGGAACTGCCACTGATACCAAGGATCTCAAAGAGATCAGGCGCGTACAGGGTGATTGAGCCTGCGCCAGACCACTGCGCCAAGATCTGCACAGCAGTAGACATGTAGAGACGATAGAGGTTGCTCTTGTTGCAGAAAAGTTCCTTGAGCTTTCCGGTCCAGCCAATGCCCTCGGTGGCCTCGAGCTCGTGTTCGTGGCTGACTTGAATCTCGTTGATGCTCAGGATGATATAATCACTGTCGACAGGTTGCTGGCGCAGCCGAGCCATGACCTGGGCAGCCGCCTCACGTTTTCCTTGCTTGATGAGATAACGGGGGCTCTCCACCTGGAAGAAGGTGAGGGAGCAGAGAACGCCAGAGAACATGATGTGTAGGCTGGTAGGGACAAGCCACTGGTTGTGATCTGTGCTGGCGATGTGCAAGTGGCACCCGTAGTTGGTGAAGTATGCGAGTACGATGCCGAGATAGACGGCGCCAGAGAAGAAGCAGGTGCAGAGACCACGAACTGAGGCGGGTGCGATTTCAGCAATGTAGACTGGGCCGATGACTGAAGCCTGTCCGATGCCGAGGCCAGCAACGAAACGGCCGGCATAGATGGCGCCTAGGTTACCGGCAACACCGCCAACCATAAATATGGCGATGCCAATGGCCCAGAGGGTGCACAGGACGCGGACTCCCCAGATACGACCGATTCGATCACAAATCATGAAAGCACTGGCACAAACACACGTTAGTAAAGTTCACTGGTACTGTTTGTGTCTTGATGTGAACCAGAGCGAGGATAACACGCCGTGGAGGCAGGTCAGACTTACATCAATGCACCGCCCACAGAGCCGATCTGTACCATTGCTGAAACGTTTGCCTTGATGTTCGCCCTCTCCTTGAGAGTGTATGAGTCGTAGTTGATGGCATCCTGGAAGTCCAAGGAGTTGAAGGCGCCACTGATGAGACCTTCGTCAATGCCTCGGGCTGCACCCAGCAGACCAAAGGACACAACAGCGAACCAGAGCCGCCAGTTGAAGACGCCTGCAGGCTCCCCGGTGTGTTCGAGGTTGAACACGTTGACGGGCTTCTTGACACCGCCTGCCATTTTGAAGTCGAGCGACGGAGTTCGTGGTTGGATGGTTTTTGCGGTGTTTGTCTCCCGTGCTAACGACGACGTGACAGTGCCAAAGGATATCGCCTGAATGTGAAAACAAAGTCTGTGAACGTGGTATGTCGTAGTAGACAAAGAAGGTAATAGGAGACTGATGCTGGTGCCCGATAGCCCGAGCAAAGGGTTCCGAGGGAGAAGGGCGCGTCAATGGTTATATTTATTCTTTGCAGTGGTGACAGAGAGTCAGAGACTGTCAGTGATGGGATTCCCAAGTCCCCAACCCCATAACTTCCCCACGTCGACGGGAACGAAGTTTGAGGGGATCTTTGGAGAAGGGATCAAAGAACACTGGGGTCTGTACACTACGCACGCTACGAAATCGCTCTCGCTGGACGACAGTCTGCTGTGCCGGTTATCCGAGACAATGAGTCGTCATCTGCTACTAAACTTAAATCTTGATCTTGGCGTCCTTGAATTTATTATTTTTCCCCCAACTTCTGCCCTGGTTCCCCACGAACATGCACGAAGTCGATGGGGTCGGCTGATCAATTGGGGAAGATGCAGGGTGAGTATTGCTCCAAAGAAAAAGCCAAAAAGGTGGACTATTAACGCTCCCGTGGACGCGTTCAAAACCGTCAGCAGTCGCCTTCGCTTCCCTGACTTACAGGTCTTGTCGAGTCTCCCCATCCTGCGGTGCGTCTTGACTTTCTCCCAAGCCACCCGCTCCCCAAGCTGGCACCAGTTTGCCAAGTCTGCTGCCAGATCTCTGCACAATCTGCCGGCTTCGATATGCCGTCTTGGCCACGGGTTTGTAGCTCTTTCGCTGCGAGGTGATTGAGGTCCCCACGTGGATTACCGGGCCCTGACCTAGAGCTGTTCCCGCGGGATCGACTACTACTGCGCGAGTGGCGCACGGTCAGGCTCTAGAGCGTATTCCCGCGAGTGATGACAAACTCCCGCGGGACATTAGTTGACTTGTTCAGTAAAGTCGCTCACGAGATTGTTTTTCCCTCATATCAGTGCGTTGGGTGCCGTTTACTACTCTATCTCTCTAGATTCTCGTTATATTCTTCCTTCTTCTTGGATCCAACCGCCGTCTTCCCCATCTATATCGTGTCTGTTTTCGCAACATCACTGCGAAGAGTCGACTTTGGTTAACCTGGACCAGCTCTTCATCTTGCTCGAGGTTTGATTAGCCGCTCGTGACGAGGGCATGGAGCAGCTAGACAAGCTGCGTGCTCTGGGGAGCTCATGACAATACCGTTATTCATCCGACACTTTACACATCCCTACATGAGCGCTTGTATGATTGTCACCCATCAACCTAACACACAATGCGGCATGCACAATAAAAGTCATAGTGCACATTATTAACATGGATCGATGCGAAAGGGAACAATTGTCTTGTCATTATGTTCCAACCAAATTCACAAGCAGTCCTCGCAAAGAACAAAGCAAGCCACCATGCCAGCGTAAGGCGTTTGAGAACAGAAGCCCACGTCTAGCTAGTAGTGCGCTTGTTCTCGCCCACAGTAATCTCCTCAACCTGCTCGTCGAGGCCAAAGGTGTCGGCGGACTTGTCCGAGGGGGCGGCAAACTCGAAGACTAAAGGACGTTAGTAGGTGATCTGGGGCAATGGGTCCGAGGAGTTTTGACTCACGATCGACGGGTGTGGTGGCGAACTTGCGGGCGGGCGTCTTCTTCTTGAACAGATAATCAATCTCGGCAAAGGTACGCTCCTTGGTCTCGGGAAGGAAGAAGAAGCTCCAGAGGACCCAGAGGAAGCAGAAACCAAAGTAGAACATGCCTGTCTTAGCACCCCAGTTCCAGGCGGTCGAGTCGGAGTTGAGCATGCGGGGGTTGATCTGCTGCACGATGAAACCGCAGCACACATACAGACCACGGCCAAGCACAATAGTCTGGGCGCGAACGCGGGACGACGACATCTCGCCAACGATGACATAGGTGGTGGGGCCCAACGAGACCTTGAAGACGCACTGCACGATGATAAGGAAGGCGGCCACGGGGACAGCATGGACCTCCTTGGGCGTCGCGAAGCCCAGAATTCCAATGACCAGCATACAGGCGCCGATACCACCAGAGCCGAACAGGTAAAAGGTACGGCGGCCGACCTTACCCATGAGAGCAATGGCGATACCCGTGGCAAGAATATTGACGGATTGGATACCCATGTTGTAGTTGAAGGCGTCGTCGGTGCTCATGCCAACAGCCTTGAGCATGAGGGCGGCATACTGTGTGATGGACTGGCCGTTGAACATCTGGACGACCCAAGCCATACAAACAATGAGCGTACGTCTCTTGTTCTCTCCGTTAAAGCAGTCCTTGTACGAGGCGTTGGCGGCTTCGAGCCTTTCCATCTCGTTCGTATGCTTCATAAGGGCAATCGTCTCAGCCATCGACTCCTCGGTGTAGTGGCCCTTGCGGGCGAGACGGCGGAGAGACTTTTCGGCTTGGTCGACCTTGCCGCGGCGAATAAGGTACCATGGCGATTCGGGGGCGAAAAAGCCAACGAGCAGCAAAGGAGGCACCCAAACCCACTGCAGGCCATAGGGCAGACGCCAGCCGGCATCACCTTGCAGGTTCAACGAGCCACGGAGGACACCAGTAGCCAGGAAGGAACCAGCACCCCAGCACATGGATACCCAAGCGGTCAGATACCCACGCATGGCGGCAGGACAGATCTCGGCGGCATAGGCGGTCGACAGGGTTTGGAACATGCCCCAGGGAATACCGCAGATAATGTTACCGGCCAGGAGCATCTCGACGTTCTGGGAGAAGAAGAGGATGAAGATAGCAGAGCCCATGGCAACCATGCCACCCTAGAAAGTTCAAAGTCAGCCAGCCGTCTTGCTAGCATCGCGCGTTGCAGCACGTGGACACTTACCATGTAGACCCTGCGAGAACCGAAGCGGCTCTGGAGGTAGCCGTTCAGAAGCAGACCGATGAGAGAGCCAACGTTATTACCGGCACCGATGGCACTCTGCCAGGTGGTCGAGATGTGCATCTTGCCCTCGGAATCGGGCCAACCGAACTTTTGCAGGTAGTTGGGGTGGGCGAAGAAGTTGTTGATGAGACCGACATCCATGCCCTCCATGACGAGGGCGAGGGAGAGCAAGGTAGAGAAGATGGCGGCAGGCAGGTAGCGCCTAAAGAGCTCCTTGCGAGGAAGACGAGCTTCGGCCTCAGCTGCGGCCACGGCAGCCTCGACGAGGTCATGCTGCGACCTGTGGACGCCGTTCCCCGTGATGGACGGGCGGGGGCCAGCCTCGACCTTGGCCGGGTCCTGGACAGCGGCCATGGTGGTGGATGATAAGAGGATGGAAGATGACGGACGGACAGACGGGCTGGACGACTGTGAAGGGGTCTGAGGCAACAAGACGGCGACGCTGAGCGACTTGTCAGTGTCGGTGAGGAGAGAAGAAAAGGAAGCAAAAAGGGCGAGATAGGGATGGGAATTCGCGCAAGATATGTACCGCGAGAAAGGGGGGCCAAGGCCCATTTCCATCATGCAAGCTGGAGGCCCCAGATCCCGGATTGGGGTTGCCTGGGGCCCCAGGTTCACGTCCCAAGATGCAACCCAAGTGCCCTTCTCCCCATGCTCGTGCCATGGCCCATGACCCTGCCGAAGCAATGAACCCCGGACTACGTCGGCCGGACTTAGCCCGAGCCTTGTTCAGGACTCAGGAGTCAGGACGCCACTGCTCGCTTGATTGAGGGCAGGGCATCCCAATCACGGGGATTCCAATCGGCTACGACGCGTGGGGTAATTCTTCCCCGCGCCGAAATGCCAATGGGGGGCCGGGGCTCCCAGAGGGGGTTCAGAAATAGAGACCGTGAGGCTCGGCTCGAGTCCACGTGCGAGTCAGTCGAGCGTCTCGTTCCTCGCTAGAGTAAACAGCGGCGAGAGGCTGGGCGCCAAGGGCGTTGACAGGGACCCTTGGCCACTGTCACGGGGACAAGGCTCGCCGACGACTACTGCATTCGTGCAGGCGAGGGATTCCAGAATCCAGCCGCTTGTTGAATTACCAGAAACGGCAACCTATCGGAGGCTCGCCGGCGCGGTTCGCCGACCGACATGCGTCCTTGTGCGGCGAAACCGGCGGCGGTGAACGAGGCGCGTCGTCTCCAAGAGTCCAAGAGTCCAAGAGTCCAAGGCTAAGCGCGGTAAGCTCTGGTAACCTCCTCCGACGAGACTGGACACTTGAGTTGCTGACCTCAATCGTGCGTCTCCCGCTTCAATTCCAGTCTTCTTTCCTTTCACCTCCTCACTCCCCCCCCTCACTCTCTACCCCAACCGTCTCTAAGGCCAGTAGATTCAAGCCACCATGTGCTCTCACGGATCTAACCACCATGGCCTCGGCCACGACCAGGCTGTCGCGACAACAGCGCAGCCCTACCCTCTCCGCGCGCCTGTCCCCGTCGGCAAGAAGATCACCTCCCTCTACAAGAAGCGCCTCGTCAACTTCTTCACACCTGGCCAGTGGGAGAAGGTCAACCTCATGGCCGCCCAGAGCGACGTCAAGTTTGGTGGCGCGCCCCATGTCCAGCTCCAGGTCTGGGACGCCCCGGACACCTCGCGCCCGTCCTTTGCAGAAGCCACAGCCGAATCCAACACGTACCGCGAGGCACGAGTAGGCGAGTCCTTCGGCCCCTCGTGGACGACGCATTGGTTCCGCTGCACGCTCACGCTGCCAGAGGCCCTCCAAGCAGACGACGCACACGTCGAGCTGCATTGGGACTGCAGCAACGAGGCCACCGTGTGGACAGCGCAAGGCGAACCGTTGCAGGGCCTCACAGGTCGCGGCGAACGCGTCGAGTGGGTTGTCCCGGCTTCCTTCAAGGACGGCAAGGGGCACACCATCTACCTCGAGATGGCCTGCAATGGCATGTTTGGCAACGGTCCCGGGCGGCCCATCTTCAAGAACAACGCAGGCGGCGACTCAATCCAACCTCCCGACAACGACAAGTACTTCAAGCTCGCCCAGGCAGAGCTCGTGGCCGTCAATCTGCCCGCGCGCATGCTGCTCATCGAGTTTAGCATCATCCACGATGCCGCGACAGAGCTCCCCGAGGACACATGGGAGCAGCACGAGGCGCTGAACGTGGCCAGCCGCATCATCGACGCCTTCAAGGTGGGCGATGATGCGTCCTTGACCAAGTGCCGCCAGATTGCCGCAGAGTACCTCGGAGACCAGGTCGACTCGGCTGCCGTCTACGAGACAGCCCTCGACCGCCGTCCGACCGTCTACGCCATCGGTCACTGCCACATTGACACGTGTTGGCTGTGGCCCTGGGCCGAGACCAAGCGCAAGGTCGTCCGTTCGTGGTCGAACCAGTGCGACCTGATGGACCGCTACCCAGAGCTCAACTTTGCCTGTTCGCAGGCTCAGCAGGTGCGCCTCCCTCCGCTCACCTCAACTCATAGTGGCCATTCTCACCTCGTGGCAACCAACTAACTGAGCTGGCTGCAGTTCAAATGGCTCAAGGAGATCTACCCCTACGGCTGGCAGCGCGTCAAGGAGAAGATCAAGTCGGGCCAGTTCCACCCCATTGGCGGCTCCTGGGTCGAGCACGACACCAACCTGCCCTGTGGAGAGTCACTCGTTCGCCAGTTCTTGTACGGACAGCGCTTCTTCGAGGCCGAGTTTGGCTTCCGCTCTACGACGTCTTGGCTCCCTGACACCTTTGGCTTCTCCTGCCAGATCCCCCAGATTTGCCGGCTGGCCGGCATGACACGGTTTATGACGCAGAAGCCCTGCTTTAACAGTGTCAATGAGTTTCCTCATACAACCTTTAACTGGTGAGTCCCTACTGCTCGCGTCGATCTGTTCACTTGGACTCACAAGACATCCCACAGGGTCGCCCTCGATGGTAGCCAGGTTCTCACCCACATGCCCCCCTGCAAAACCTACACAGCCGAGGGCAATCTAGGCGACATCACCAGGAGCATCTCCAACCACAAGTCCCTGGACCAGGACAACACCGCACTCATGGCCGTAAGTCAACATTAGCTCTCTGGCTTGGTCTTGCTCCCTCTGACATCTTCTAGTTTGGCAAAGGCGATGGTGGTGGCGGCCCGACCTGGCAGCACCTCGAGAAGCTCAGGCGCCTCCGTGGCATGGCCGATACGGTAGGTGTCATTCCCCGCGTCCACTCTGGCGCGACCGTCGACCAATTCTTCGACCGCCTCGAGGCGAAGTCCTCGAGTCTCGTCACCTGGTTCGGCGAGCTCTACTTTGAATTGCACCGCGGTGTCTACACCACGCAAGCCCGCACCAAGCTGCAGAACCGCAAGGCCGAGATCTTCCTCCATGATATTGAGCTTCTGGCGACAATCGCCTCGATCCACGACAGCAACTACCAGTACCCCAAGAAGGAGCTCGACGAAATCTGGCAGGGCATCATGCTGTGTCAATTCCATGACTGCCTCCCTGGCACGGCCATTGAGATGTGTTACGACGATTCGGACAAGATCTACGCCAAAGCCACAGCAACAGGCCAGGTCCTCCTCGCCAACGTCCTGGCTGCCCTTGGCCTCAAGCAGTCCGACGTGGCCAACCTCAAACTTGACGAAGCCACTGCTATAAACACCCTCCCCTGGCCGAGGAGGGTGCTCATTGAAGTCTCGGACGGCAAAGCCGTCGTGGCCTCTGGCGAGGGTCACGCCCTATCCGTCAGCTCGTTCGAGGCTTCGTCCGAGACTAAGGCTGTCACCATCAAAGAGACGTCGGATGGCGTCTTCCAGCTCGAGAACGACCATCTCACCGTCAAGGTGGAAAATGGCGTCATCTCGTCCGTATATGACCGTCGTGCCAAGCGCGAGGTCCTCGCCGGCAAGGCGAACCAGTTCGTCATCTTCAACGACATGCCTGTCTATTGGCAGGCTTGGGACGCAGAGGTCTACCACCTCGACACGCGCGAGGAGCTCAACAACACCAAGACGACCATCCATGAGGACAAGGGCTACCGCGCGAGCCTCGTGACAGAGACGCACATCAGCGAACACAGCTCTGTGCGGACGACCATCTCGCTCAGTGCAGCGCTCAGCGACGATCAACCGTCCCTGATTGAGTGCGAGGCCGACGTAGACTGGCACGAAACCATGAAGTTCCTCAAGGTCGAGTTCCCCGTCCAGGTGCGCAACACCGAGGCGTCGTACGAGACGCAGTACGGCGTCATCAAACGCCCCACGCACTACAACACGAGCTGGGACATGGCCAAGTTCGAGGTGTGCTGCCACAAGTTCGCGGACCTGTCCGAGCACAATTATGGCGTGTCCATCCTCAACGACAGCAAGTACGGCTTCGCGACTGTCGGCAACGTCATGCGCCTCTCGCTGCTGCGATCCCCCAAGGCGCCCGATGGCAACGCCGACATGGGACGCCACCGCATCCGCTGGGCCATCATGCCGCACAGCGGTGGCCTCGGCGCAGAGACTGTCCGGACCGCGTTCAACTTCAATCACCCGATGCGCCTCCTCGGGCCCGCTGGCTCTGGCTCGGTGGGTGCGCTGGCCAAGGCCCCTGTCACGCTGACTGGCGACGACAATCTCGTTCTGGACTGGGTTAAGCGAGGCGAGGACGACCAAGACGTGTCGCTGGACGACTTGCCTAAGCGCAAAGGCAAGAGTGTAGTTGTGCGCGTGTACGATGCTGTGGGTGGCCTTTCTCGGGGCACCATCGAGACGACGTTGCCTGTGGCCAAGGTGTTCAAAACAAACATCCTTGAGGATGTCCTGGAAGAAATCGTCGTCGATAGTGGCAGGTTTCAGATTACCCTACACCCGTTCGAGGTCGCCACATATCGTCTAAAATTAGATCAATAGAGGGGGAAATAAATAGAGAAATAGCATGACGATAATTACATAAATCATAAATGTTTATCACGATAAGTATTCGGCATTTATCGCAAACTTATTAACTAGGATATCTGTGCTACTTCGCGTGTAATATTCTATGCCTCAACAATGTTGAAGCGTGTAAGCGACTGTATCTACCGAGTTCGTAAGACCCTTAGTTCAAACGAAAAACGCAGGGTTCACCGTGGAGAAACACCAACATGTGGCGCATTGCTATTCGGTACAAACTACTTAGAGGCAACTTGCACATTTGGTGTCTTGCAGACTGGCTGCACAATGTGCTAACACATCGCGCAAGATGCCTTATGTGTTACATGTAGTTGGGGGAATGTAACTTAACCGCTTACCTTTGAGATCTTCAGCCAAAGCCTTGCTGTTGCTGTAGCTACCTTCCCAGCAAGCTCTGATAATATGGCACAAGCTGCCTAAAGCTGTGATGTCTGGGAACTCTTTGTTCTGATATCGTATCCTGGTTTCGACCTCGCTTAATGAGGAGTATTGCCTTTCTCCAGCTATGAGTTCATACATCGCAGACCCGAATGCAAAGATATCTGCCTGTGTAGATAATAGATCACCCGGGTACTCGTGGCTGACAGTGACAGAAACGAGCAGAGGTGCCGAGTCAATCGACGAATCCGCAAAATCAGCAAGCTTGAGGTTGAGTTTATCATCTAAGAACATGTTGGCCGTCGTGAGATCACCGTGAATAATGCCAGCATCGTGAATAAAGGCGAGAGTGTCGGCAAGCTGAATCATCCAACGGAGGCGCAAGCTTGGGTCCAGAGAGTTCTCTCCTTGAAGAAAAGACCTCAAGTCATGTTTCGAAGCGTATCCGAGACGTAATCCGCCTCCGTCGACACTGCCGTAGTAGGGGAGCAACCCTTCGTGTCCGCCGAGCTCGGTGAGCCTCTCGTAGATCAGCCGTTCTCGATCGATTGATGCGCGAAACTCGTTATCGAATGGCGTTTTAATGACAGTTTGCGTGGCCGCGTCGAGAACAATAAGTCCACTGCTCCCCCATGCTACGACATCCTTGAGCCCAAACCCTGGAGGATACTGAATCTCGTCGAGGGACATGACGGGCGCGGAAGAATCGGTTCTAGGAGGTGCTGGAAATGCCACAGAGCGTGGTGGACGCGTCGGGCCCGCTGACTGGAAATCCTGGTCCTTGGACGGAGCATTAGCAGCCCTTCAATTACACGTCGTGTCAATAAGTATCGGCTCACCGCAGTGCCTCTTACTACTCCGTGGTTGTGGTAGGTCGTCAATAAGTAGATAACGTTAATCTCGCGAAAGAGAAATTGAGTGCTAGCTAGGATAACGCGTCGCGATTCGCGCGGCTCTCGGCCCACTTCTTGTGTCGCGTATTTTATGAGTATTCGCCATAAAAATTATGGTATTGTACGGAGGACGAGTTCAAAAGTTATGCGTTGACGCTAAAGGCGCTAAGTCTGCATGTCGTTTAAATCCAGCTAGCTTTGGTGCAAATCCTACGG
>NW_025764768.1:0-34959 GCF_019669845.1 Emericellopsis atlantica | reverse complement strand
ACCCTAACCCTAACCCTAACCCTAACCCTAACCCTAACCCTAACCCTAACCCTAACCCTAACCCTAACCCTAACCCTAACCCTAACCCTAGCTAAGGTTAGGGTTAGCGTAAAGGAGAAGTGAACGGAAACTCAGGGTTAGGGTTAACTAAAAGGGAAGAAAGACCTAGGGTTAGTGTAAAGGAGAAGGTAAAGGAAATATAAAGGTAGAGTGAAATATAAAAGAAAATAAAGGCCTAGGGTTAGTATAAAAGAGAAGGTAAAGGAAATATAGGGTTAGGGTTAAATATATAATCGAAGGCTATGAATTCCTATAGTCTTAAAGGTATAAATAATAGCTTTAGCTCTCTATATAATTTATAGTATATAGCTTTATTATATATATAATCTTTATATTATCTAACGATATATATAATATCCGCTTTCATTCCTTAGTAATTATATATTTATTATATTCTTTTAAGAGTCTTCTTTACTCCTTAATTTCTTACTATAAAGTACGCTTAAATAATAATAAAGATTTTATCGTATAGCGATAGTAATATCTAAAGTAATTTATTCATAATAAGTCCCTTTCTTATTTCTATTATATAACTAATAACTATTTCTTTTATATATTTAAATACTTAATTTAGTATTATATCGTAGTATATAATATATACTTATACTTTAAATAGAAGAAAGTTAACTATTATTTATATATAGTTTCTTTCGTTATTTTTCGAAAGTATCTAGCCCTTAGCCTTAGGAACTTTAATATTATAATCGACCTAGCGGTGAAGTATATTTACTTTATTATTCTCCGATCCTTTTTTATAAATAATCTTAATATTATATTTAGATAGGAATTTAATATACTATCTATATCGCGAGCTAAGTTCTTATATTATAGCGAAGTAAGAGATAATTTAGTAATCCGTATAAACCTTAGTTTTAAGGGTGAGCAGCGCAGGCGCGCAGGCTCACGGCCACTTTCACCCCCAGGGGCGAAATTCTATGAGATTTTCTAGCCCTAACCTAATAGCCCAACCCTGTTTTTGCCCCTATAATTCGTTTTCCTTATTTATATCGTATACCCGTTTATAAAGCACTCTCGGTTAATACTATAGCTTTTACTTACTTCGGCTCGCTTATGTCTTCTTATAAAGATACTTTAGAGGCTAAGTCATCGCGAATATTCGCTTTCTTTTAATTAAATAATAATTATCGCGTTATCGTATCTATCCACGCTAACTAGCTAATGCGCTAATTAACTACCGGATTACTTCTCGTTAACTATAAGTAACCTAGTATTATATTATATTTATATAAGTCTATGATATTGAAGACGATTATTTTATAGTATCCTTATATCGTTGCGTTAAGATAATCGGTCTCGCGGTCGATAATTCCGCTATTGTAACGAAAGAGGAACTCGAACCTTTAGGGACTGTCTGCTTATTTATATAAAAGCCAAATGCTGAGGGAAAGGAAATTGGTAATTAAAGCCCCGCGAGCATGAAGGCCGTGTTGTCCGGGCGGTTCTGCATGTTCGCCCCGCGCGCCCCGTCCCAACCACGTCATGGGCCGTTGCCGGGCCAACTGGGTCCATGTTCTTGCTGGCGTCTAGCAGACCTCCAGCAGTATTCAAACTGCGCTCTTTCTCCAGCCCATCATCGCATTGCCCCACGACTAGCACAGTCGATATGCGCGACGACTGCATTTTACGCTGGGTCATTTCTATCGAAGCTGCTCTCCAACTCGATGCAGACGTTCACGTCTCTGAGCAACCCAGCAAGCGGGTACGACTTGATCAACAACATCAGTCCACAGGCAAAGACACCAATGCTGGCACGACAGCAAGCGACAGAGCAACCTCACGCCAACATCTACCCACTCCATCCGTGTCCACCTCACCACCCTCAGAAAAGCGGCGCGAAGGCTCTGCACAGACTTCAATGTCATCATCGCCATCCAAGCGACCAAGAGATGCAAGAGAGCAACCACAGCTGGCCGAACTCGACCTGACCCCACGCGCCCAAAGAACCGGCTATGCAATTGACGACCAGGACGAGAGCATCGCGTCGACGTCATCATATGTATCTTCTACCAAATCACTAAAGCTATCCCGGACATCCTCTCCGACAAAGCAGATTCGTCACGCCGAGCTACAGCAGTCTGGTTTCCGCCAGGCCAGTTTTGCGACGCATCCGCAGCCTCCTTCACTTATGGCACTTCGACGAAAATTAAAGCGTATCTATGATGGAGATGGAATATTGCCGCAACGACTCGCACATGAGGTGTGCTCCCTTTGAAATGTCTGTCTTGAGTGGCCTTGATTAATATGATGCAGATTGCCGACCTCGAAATCCCCGATTTCTACTTCCGCGATGACGCAGACACTAATGACCTCCGATTACCTCCACGACGATTTGTGCAACGAACATTGGGACGAGCCGATGAATGCGACACTAATGGCAAGGGGGAGTCGTCATGGAATATGGATGTCCACGCTCGTCTACTCAACTGGGTTCTAGACGAAGACTCAGATGGCACTGGAGTACTTGATTCCGAGTACTGGTGAGTTTGACCTTCTTTTGTGGTCTGTCTTTTGCTGACCGAAGCAGCCTGAACGCCGGACTCCTCCCGCAGTACAAACCGAGAGATGCGCCGAGCAAGATGGTTGACTTTTGTCTCGCCATTCGGCCGCGACTACCCGAAGATCTTGCTAATGTCGACGCCATCCGCAAGCAGCGCCCAGGCGACTCGATCAATCACACAGACTGGGGAACGCTGAGCAAGCATCCGATTGCAATATCTGTTGAGACTAAGCGACACGGAGAGCAGTATGACGCTGCCTTGCTCCAAATTGCCACGTGGCACTCGGCCCAGTGGAGGAGTTTACGATGGGGTTGCAGAAATTTGCGCGCCATCGAGTTCCTGGCCGGCATCATTGTCCAGGGCCACGATTGGCAATTCGTCGCGTCCACTCTGGGTGAAAACGATATCGCAGTGGTTTTGCGGCCGCCGCTGCAACTTGGTGACACGCGGTCGGAACAAGGCATATACAAGCTGCTTGTCTCCCTGCAGCGATTGAGGCAATGGGCGGAAGAGTCGTACTGGCCAGCATTCAAATCGGATCTGTTGGGGACTCCTGCCATATCTAGAGACGATTAACTTACTCGAGTATTATAGATTTCCCTAACACTAATCAAGCTATGTCCAATCTTCTAGTGCGCCTGCACCTCTGCCATTCACTAATGCTAAGTATTCCACTTAGGTTTCACGGGCGGCTTTATGGTTGCATCTGCGTCTATGGATGACGCGTCTAGTCACGTATTTCTCTGGTCTTTGGCTGCAATGTCGATGTAGCTATAGTAGAGCTCCCTTATGAGGTGTACCTATTTAAAAATTCTTTTTTCCCAGTAGGTTGCTTATCTAATATTCGCTATTCTCTACGGCGCTAGCCGGCCACTTCTTTATGTCAAAAGATACGATACTAGCTCAGGTACCTTCGCGGCGAATTGTGGAAATCGAGAATACGATAAATAATTGGTCAGGGTGAGCAGGGGGCGCTTTGGGAGGGGAAAAGGATGCGGGACTAGGAGACCTATAGAATTTGACTTAAGTGCATCGTCGCATTAATGTCAGGCTCACGGCGACTTTCACCCCTAGGGGCGAAAGTGCGAGAAACGCAGGCACATAGGCTCACGGCGACTTTCACCCCTAGGGGCGAAAGTGTTGGTAGCGCGGGCTCAGAGGCATTTCACCCCTAGGGGCGAAATTCTACTAGATATAGATATTTCTCGCTAGAATATAGAGGGGAAAAAAAAACTGTCGAGATTTTCTAGCCCTAACCCAATAGCCCAACCCCGTTTTTGGCCCTACAATGGCGTTGAATAGGTGTTACCCCCCAGGATATCGGAGAAACCTGCCTTCACAATGACGGTAGACGCAATTTGTTGCTCATACCCCCTTGATGATCGACGTGGGCTTGACGGGCGGCTCAGAAAATGGCATCTATTTGAACTAGAGAACTGATGGCAAGCGGTTGTCATATTGTTTGTAATTGGTGTATGTTTTGCTGCTAAATCCCATTACGGACACACGGATGCTCCGGAGATCGAGTAAGATTCAGAGGTAGTAGGGCCTTGTCTTATGAGAGGAGAATAAAATAAAGTGATTGGACAGGAGAGGCAGGAATCTCATTCTCGTAGGAAAACGTGCAAGGGACTAGTAGGCTGTAGCCAACGGCGTATGTATGTGAAGCCGGCAATCACTGTCCTAAAGACTTAACTCAAAATCCCAACTCAATTGGCCTGATACTACTGTAAATCCGTAGAACTAGTTTATTTACTAGAGGGGAAAGACAGACTTTTTCGTATCGCTCGTTCTCTCACGCTTATGCTAGTGCGACGAGGTCGGTATCTATTCCAGGGTGGTCACGGGTGCATACAGTAGAGTCTGAATTCTTACCCTAAATAAATTGGCAGGGGAAATGAAGTTCTAACTATCCGAGAGGTAACGCTTCTGTGTCAGCCGCAACGCTGTTAAGTCAGGGGTAGTAGGGGAGGCGTGTTTTACAAAAGGAGGGGAAGCGTATGTGATTGGGTAGGAGAGGCAGGGGTTGCCTTTTCGCACGCAAAAGGGCGAGGGAATACTAAGTCTGTAGCGTTTTTGTGGGATATTGACGGTGTACACTTTTTGAACAACAAAGTACCTTACAAAACCCTACATCTTATCAGTCACTGAAAGTATTTTACAGTGTGAAAAATATTGTGACACATGGCACCGCATTGGCCGGCTGCAGCCCACTTTGAGTGACCTAGTAGTACACGCATTCATCCAAAACCGGCGGTTGTGGCAGCGGGAACGCGGCTTATTATGACTCATTGAAGTAGATCCATGTACACACGGATCCATACCCTAGCTCCATTAACAGACAGGGTGCGCGAACAGGAAGGTACATTTGCTCACAACTGTACATCTCATCAGTCACTAAAAGTGTTTCATAGTGTGAAAAATATTGTAACACATGGCACCGCATTAAGCGACTGCGGCCCACTTTGAGTGACCTAGTAGTACACACATTCATCTAAAACCGGCTGTTGTGGCAGCGGGAGCGCGGCTTTTAATGACTCATTGAAGTAGATTTATATCCACATAGATCCGGACCTAGGCTCCGTAAACAGACAGAGTGCATGAATAGGAAGCTGCATTTGCTTACAACTGTACTACGGTGACATAGACATCAGATTGTAACGGCTAGGCTGGAGCTTCGCGCCTAATGTCTTATGCTCTAAGTGCATAGTCCAATACTGCACCTGACTAACACTTTGTCTCCAAGTATGGCTGGTTATGGACTACTTACCATAGAATCTCAGCATTTTGAGCCGCAAGGAAGATGCAGATATTCTAGATAATCTATATAGTTATAACGTATTCTCCCCTAGGGTTATGTTCTATAAAACTCTTCGGTACGATACAATGGAGGCTCTCCCATACAATATTAAAGAAAATATTATAAAATATCTTAGTCCTCTAAAGCGCCTCATATTCCCTAAATGGCTGAATAAACACCAATTCTCAACAAGCGCTATATGGGGTATGATATTCGAGACAGAAGATTGGATCGAATTGGTTTATAAAAACGACAATCCTAACCCCGGTTCGCCTGTTGTTTGCCTCTTGGGGGACGATTTAAATAAGCTTTATTCTGCAGAACGCGGGAACGGCGCATACTTAACGCTGCTAGTGAACGACTGGTCCGGTGATATCCCATACCATAAGGAGACCTTCTTCGCTAGCTTAAAGAAACACACATACGATAAGCAGTGGGAAGAAATCATCTTACATGAATCCGGTCTACGCCTGCAAATTAGCGATGCTGTCCGTTCACTTCAACACATCACACTCCAGGATCCGAGCCGCCTGTTTAATGAAAGCAATGGGGTAATTAACTCTAGCGTTCTATATTACGGCTCTGACTTCCCAACCCACCTTGGTGGAGATCAGATAAAAGGAGTAGAAGGCTTTCCACTTGAAGGAAAGAAGTTTATTAGCGAAATATGCATGGTTAAGCTACGGTTTAGGGCAGGCGAAGCGGTAGCGAATAGGTTCTTTATTAGGGAAGGAAGTAAACAGCTCGTCGTTTGCTTGAGGCGTACAAATAAGGACAAAGATAGTGGGGACGGTACTAATGTTGTCGGCTTTCGAGTAGGCCGCATAGACGAAGCCGAAGCCTTCCGGGTATGTGACTCCTTTTAATAAGCAGATGTTCTGTGTTCTCTGTCTTAGAGTGAATTCGCATATCTATTCTAAGCACAAAAACGGGGTTAGGCCTTTATAGAGCCGAAGGTAAAGTGCTTATGGCCCTAACTATTATAGTGTGGCGGATGCGGCCCTAATCCTCACCTAGTCGAACTACTGTGGTATCAGGCAAAAAGTATGTTAGCTCGCCCCACACAACAGCAAGGGTCAAAGGAGTATCAAGAATGAGATCACTAACAGACAGAGTGTAGCGGTTCTTCTGAGGAAACCCGAAGACGCTTTGTATTCTCCGTCTCCAGTTGAGTTAGTCCTCGTTTCGGGACCCTCGGTCGCTTTTTAGTGAATCGGGATATTAAAGTAGAACGGTGGAAGTCGATCACCAGAGCACGCTTTAGCTCTTCACTCCAAAGAACGTTGTCTCGCTTGAGGTCTCCATGTCTTATCCCGAGAGCTCTGATTTCCTTGATCGATCTATGCATCTCGCGGCGAAGCTGGGGCGTCATCTGCATCGTCGCGGTGCTTTCACCTCCCCAGCCCATCACGAGCATATGACGAATTGGTCCGGCGCCATGAAGGAAGTAAATTTTTGCCAAGTCCATCGTCCCCAAGAAGACGGGCACAGCAGATCCTTGAGCCTTGCGCAGAATCTGATATGCCTGCACTTCGCGAGAGACTTCGTTCCAAAACCCCGACGTGGTGCCTTTACCGACAACTGTATAACCATACGTCGTGCAAGTCAGTTTAAACGGGGCCCCGTAGTCGCCACAGCCGCCAAGCGGAATACAACGATCGATAACTTCGTCCAATTGACTCTTCAGCGAAAGCACCAAATCTTCTGTTGAGATGAGATGCCGATTCCGGTCTTCTCGTCCGCCGCGATGTTGTTCCACGTTTGGGCACAGCTCGTCCAGGCAACCCCCAGTCTGCAAGCCGAGTAAACATCGTTGCGTGCAGAAATGTAAAGCACGGCGGCGGGATTGATCTCCTTGGTCATGCCCTGACTCTTGCTGCCGAGAAGTTTGCCGACCGGACGGTGAAGACGCAACTCGGCTGATCCTCCGCTTTTGCCCAGCTGTTTGATTCGCATCAGACCCGGATGAGTTAGGAGATCGCGAGCGCTGTCGAATCTCCGAACGCGCACAGCTGGTTTTAGATCGTGTAGACACTTTGCGGCCCTCCGTTGGAGACGGCAGCGGGGACGAAGGGGGCGGTGCATAGGACGAACCAGACTCTGGACTTGGGAACTCAGGACCCGTGCTATCGGAGTGAGGAATCTGCTGCAGTTCATCGTTTGGGATCTGCGAACGCGTGTGCTCAAAGCTTGTTTTCCACGTATGAAGATCGAGTCGGGCGCGATTCCTCCACTCTTGATCACGAGCGGGTGACCGGAATGCCATCAAACATAAACAAAGCACCCTTGCAACAGAGGTCTTCGAAAGCTGGGAAAATGGATCGGCTGCTGTATCCAATTCGCTGTGAGGATCACAGAGAAAGTAATAAAGCGTGCTCGGTTCATCTTGTGGGATGCGAAGGAAGACACGGGCGATCCCATTTGTCAGGTAGGAATACTCGATCCCTTCTTGAACCATCACATGGTATTCTTGGACAATAGCAGAACAGACAAGCCGCTCTGCATTGTACTGCACCTTCGCATCCTGGTCGGTGGGTATTTTGTTTGACCGGACCATTTTCTTCCACAAATCCATTGGTCGTAATCCCACGCGGAGAGTTGCAACGGGCAGTTTGTGAGGCGGCTTGTACTCCACGGTCGTCAGGAGGGTGTCCGGGTTGCCATTGACACGGTGAATGCAAAATTGATCTGGACGTGGATGTGGTATGCTTGACGGCTGACTTGTGTCGGCTTCACAGGCTTCGCTCCTGCTTAGAGCATTTGCGTGATTGCTGAACTGAATTCCATCACCAAGGCGGAACTCGTCACGTGCCGCCGGTAGTTTGCATAGCTCGGCTATTATGTCGTGAACGTGCTCTTCCACCCCAAACCGCTCGTAGGCCTCGAGATCTTGCTCACTGCTGAGGGGCTTGCGGGCAAATCGACGGCTTAGACCTTCTAACTCCGGCAATGAAGAAAATAAACGTAGCGCGTGCCCCGAGTCCGACTGCAAATATTGGCAGACAGAGCTGTAGACACTCAGCAGCTGCTCTGGACAGTCGACCCAATGTTCCAGTCGTGTTGGGCAGTACTTCCCCGTGGGAATGGGTATCTTGCCGGAGGTCGAGCGCGATGGTGTCTCCACCCTCAATTGACGGGAGAGGAGATCGTGGCAACGGTGCAGAAGCTCTGTGAAAGACGTTTGTCGGTTGCGCTCTTCTGCTCGTCGTCTTCTTTCTGCTTCGTGCTTCTCGCGTTCTTCCGCCTGCTTCCGCCCCTCCTCTGCATTGAGGTAAAGCTCCCTATAATCTGGTGAGCTGTGGTCGGCCATGGATTTGTTGGAAAGGGGAGATTTGCCTCAATACAAATGGATCTGGCTTCGATCTAGTGCCGAGCGTCTCGGAAGTTCGTTTTTCCGAAAAGGAGCGCTCTACAGCGACCAATCAACCGATGCATGGCGCACGGGGCTTACCCCGCCGGCAGGCTTGCACGCCTCAATTCGCTGTATGCTTCAGAGCACCTTATCCAATCAACTGTGAGCAATCAATCACCCGCCGGCCTAATGAAATGAACTCGATCATATGCCGATTCTTAGCAGTGTACATATGTGCTCTCATGTGTCAACCAGACACGGGGCAGTGCAGCCTTCTGGGGCCCTTCGCGCCGTCGCATGCCTACCAACAAGCTGATATAGGCCATAGATGCACGACGTCACATGAAACTGGCCGCCCAAAGCAGGCCACCTAGACAGCTTCGGTGCCTTGCGCTTGCAACGGAGCTGTATTGTTCAATGTAGTATATCCGCGTACCGCCGACAAACCCACGCAAACCGACATATTTCGAGAGGCAGAGACGTTCGCGCATAGCGGCGAAATGGTACGGACATCCCTTAATCACCACAGTGCAGGTTAACAGAAGCGTGGCGACAAGCAGTCAGAAAGCCAGGCTCAAAAAAGATCTGCCGTAAGCGGTCAATGCGCACGCGCTCGAGGCCTGTTTTCTGAGGCCTAAAGATACTAAAATGGAGCTCTAATAAAACAAACGATAGCCGTTAGCCAACTCGCCGCGGCGGCTGCCCTAGAGTGAAGAGGTGCACAGTTGTTTGCAATAGCTGTAATATAGCTGCGTATACGCTGCTTAGTCGCTGGAAGGTACGGGCATAACGGTGACTGTATTAATCGCTGAGGAACTATTCGGGCTTGTGGCCTGCGCACGGGAAAATATACACGCTGCACGCTGCCACGTGCCTGGATTGATCTATTCCTTGACCAAGTATGGTTCTTCACGTTTGACGCGCACATAATTCCTCAAAAAAGCTGGCTACTTTTGGGTATATATAACCTATCGGTGACTTGATTGGCTACTTCAAAGTCGAAGGGCTAGAGGTTATATCGCAAGAGAAGGCCGACGGCACCTCTAGTAAGGCGGAGCACAATAAGCAGGCGAAAATTGCCCGTGCTGTCCGTGTGTTGAGCTAATGGTTGGTCCCCTGAACTGCTATACGTGGAGATGTTAGAAACTTTTCTTCTGAAGAGAGGTATAGTACTGGTGCTTGAGTGTTCGCTATACCGATAGAATCGCCCGTGATCGACATGTCTTATATGAGATGAACCGTTTCCTTATGTCCCGCTCCTACAGGCCATGACCTCGCACCTCCTCTACCACAACTCTTGCATCGACTTTGCAGGATCTCCGTGTTCACAAACCAACCCTGCTTGCAGCTTGAGCAGCTCCCGATGGAAGGGGATCTCATGAAAGAGTCGAGTAAGTCTCGCATGAAGCTTGGCTCGTTATCAAGAGCCCTTTGAAAAGCTCCGTATACTCGAGACGAACTGTACGACTGCAGGAGGCGGCTCCTGACGAAGGAGATAACAAGATCTCTGAGACCTCGCGCATCTCCTGGTGTTGATGAATAAACGTAAGAAACTGATTCAAGAATCGTGACTATGTCCGTCTCGTGTCGCAAGGTATTGTCGTAGTGTCTTATCGTCTGAGCTTTAAGACCTTGGATCATGTATTTTTCAGCCATTGCGTACATCGCCGCATGGAATGAGAGGCTCGAGTGGCCGCCTGATAGGTCCTCTTCATAGGTTCCCTTGTACATATATTCAACCATCTGGTTAACCACGGAGAGCGGAAAGTCGGCGAGGTCGTATTCCTTCGATGTTTTCTAAGTTAGATTAGCACGAGCCATGCGAAGTCCGCGGGTTGAAGTACTTCGAATTTCCCGCTGCAAGCTGCTTTAAATACAGGAGATTGAACACCAACAATGAGCTTGTGCACATTGATTTGGCGTCCCTCACAAATGAAGGCATAGTCGACCAGTTCATCCGAGTCTCTCGCCCTGCTATCACTTTAGTACTAGCCCACACCCACGATTCAATGCGAGGAGTAACTACTTCACAATCATTTCCATAGTTCGTCTGAAAGCCATAGTTGCATTATATAGTGAACAAAATTTTAGAAGGTGCCGTCACTTCAGTAAAGTAATAGCGTTGAATAAGGGTCACCCCGCAGGATATCGGAGATATGTGCCGTCACAATGACAGTAGATGCAATTTGTTGCTCATACCTCCTTGGTGGTCTGACCAGCTTGACGGGCGGCTAGCAAACGGCATCTATCTGAACTAGAGAACTGATGGCAAGCGGTTGTCATATCATTTGTAATTAGTGTGTGTTTTGCTGTAAAAGTTGATCCCGTTACGGACACACGGATGTTCCGGAGATTGAGTTAGATTCAGGGGTAGTAGAGCCTTCTCTTGTGAGAGCAGAATAAGGCAAAGTGATTGGACAGGAGATGCAAAGGTCTCCTTCTAGTAGGACTGTAGGCATAACCGACCATGTCGTTCGAGTTTCTCGCCAACCAAAGCGTTGTCTCGCTGTCGGCGATGGAAGAGTGCTCCTCGTCTTCCCGCCGCGCGCGTATCGCCTTCTGCTGTATCCGACTGTCCTCGGCGACCTCTTGCGCACAGAGGATCTGGTCGTCGAGGTTCGGCGAGCGCCGGGCCGGCCGCGGTAGGTATAGCTCTAGGGGACCGTCTCTGCGCGGCTGGTAGCCAGGGGGAGGCGAGCTTGTGGCTGGAGGCGTTGCTAGCTGGAAGTACGACTGGGTGGTTGGGTAGGGCTGTGGCGGTGGCGAAGACACTGGGAGAGACATGGTGCGTAGTAAGACGATATCGAATAGTATGTGTATGAATCCGTAGAACTAGTTTATTTACTAGAGGGGAAAGATAGACTTTTTTTGTATCGCTCCTTCTCGCGCGCTTATGCTAATGCGATGAGGTCGGTATCTATCCTGGCGTGGTCACGAATGCACGGATCCTCCGGAGATTCAGTAGGATACAGGGGTATTAAGGGGTTACAGGGGAGGCGTGTCTTGTAAAAGGAGGGGAAGCGTATGTGATTGGGTAGGAGAGGCAGGGGTTGCCTTTTCGCACGCAAAAGGGCGAGGGAATACTAAGTCCGTAGGCTTGTATACGAGTGGTTGCTGCAAGTAGAAGTCGACCGAGCATCCTGGCGGCTCGTGGATCATTAGTAGCGTGCCGCCTATAGTGGGGAAAAATTAGGGGTGTTACGTGCGAGCCGCATCGTGGCGCATGTGGGCGCATGCTGAGTCCTAATTCCGACGTAATTATCCGTTTCATCTTGTCATGCCCGTCCTCAATTAGACAAGGGTTACAGTCTCTCAGCGATTTATTTGGATGTATGTACAGTCTCTTCGTGTTAGGTTGGGAGGGGGGAGGGGGGAGACAAGGAATAGGTCCTCATGCACGTTACCTCCTTCGCCTACGACTATATATGGACCTGTCGTGGCAATGAACCGCCACAGGCAGCTACCCTTTGCCGACCTTGGAGGTTGGTTCATCCGCGATGTTGCGAGCACTGTCATGTCCCCTGAATGCAGATTTTCCTGCTGGATTCAGAACCCTACGGTCAGAGTTGCCGTTCTCGCCTTTGAGTCTCTAATAGCGGCCGCGACTATGTCCTGACCTGGGTCTGGAATCCAATGAATGAGCAATGCACCTATTACAGATTTCAGAGCTCTATCCTCTCTATAAATACATTCAATACAGCTCATCTACTGTCTTAATATGCTATTGATCTCTCCGGGTGGAAAATCAAAATGCCTAATCCCGCTATAAAATTCCCTTTCGAGATCTGGCAAATTGTTGTTTCTCATCTACCACCACGTGAATGGTTGAAACTACGCTCTACTAGCAAGGCGTTTCGAACATCAATTACAGAAACCCAAAGTAAGCAGGCAAATTTGTGGGCAAAAATTCTACCTAAGGAGCTTCCGGAGATGAAAACAGACCAAGGAGAAGTTATAGACCTGGTATTGGTAGGACGCATCAAAGATATAGGGAAAGCCGGCCAAAAGCCGTATATTTTTCTAGGAACTACTCCCTATGGAAAAAGACCACCAAATTGGAGGGGCATTTGTCACCTCATGGACGATATGAATCAGCAAGTTCAACATCATAACCGAACTGGAGCAGATCATGGGACGTTCTGTCTTAATACTGAGGGGTTTCTTAGTGCTATTAATTTACCACTCGACGGCTTTGTTCAGCTCTCAAATAAAGAGTCTCGCGATCTATTAGAGGGGGAGATATATGCCTTACGTTATAATACGCCCGGACTACATCGAATTAATGTCGAAACTAGGCCTGGCTTTATCAAAGGGTTTACAGAACTGATCATTCAGTTCGAAGACGCTTTTTTTAAGTTTGTAGATTTCGACCGGGAGTATAAAGCATAGAACAGCTTAGATAAATACTCTAGCCCAAACTCATCTTAGGCTATGGATAGTCCAGAAATCAGTTAGCGTTAGTCTTTCAGAAAGGATGTCCTATCAATTCTAGGGGCAAAAATAAGGTTAGGCTTTTGCCTACGGACTTAGTATTCCTTCGCCCTTTTGAGTGCGAGAAGGCAACCCCTGCCTGCCCTACCCTACAGGGCGACTAGTCCTCCGCCCTTTTTCTTACGAAGGAAACCCCTGCCCCTCCCACCCAATCACTATACCTACTATGCCTTTCACATAACCAAAGCCCCACTTCCCCTATATCGTACGCAATCTCCCGCGCATCCGTAACTACTTGTCGCTAAACGAGCACGAGCACGAGGCAGAGAAGCAAAAGAGCGCTAGGAAGAGTTTGTCCCCCGCCTTGGTTATATACGAGTCCCACGGATTCAGAAACCTATTCTACTATTATCTCGTTCCGCACTATGTCTTTCCGAACGTTACCGCCACAGCCACAGCCTCGTCCAGGCGCTCCGTCGCCTTTCCAGTTAGCAACACCTCCAGCCACGAGCTCCCCTCCTCCTTCCTGCCAGCCGCTTAAGGACGGTCCACTCCCGCTACGCTGCCGGGGAATAGAACGCTCGTTACCTTAGGGAGCTGGAACGAGGACTGGATCTCCGCGTCCGCGAGCCCCTCGAGGTGCGTTAGGAAGCCTGTATAGACGAGCCAGCGCTGCTTGTCCGCCCGCCCTGGGCCCGGGCCCTCGACGATAGCCGCCTTCGCGTCGGGATCACGGCCCGCTTGCCGTATGTCCTCCCGGAGCCCCTTAAAGACCTGCCTCTCCGGTGACGAGGGCGGAGGGCCGGTGGCGTCCACGCACGGCGCCGCGGTATCTAGGCCTAGCCGTGGCGGCCCCTCGTTAGTCTCGACCACAAAGTAGTCGATCCGCCCCCCGGCCGTGAAGTAGGTCTGCAAAACGCAGGGCGCCCAGAGCGGCGCTACTGTCTCCTCTCTTGTATAGTGCTCCGACGCCGTCCTCCTATGCCTTGGCATGTGGTCCCGCATCGTCTCGAGCCGCCTCGTCACAAAGTCGCATTGGCGGCTGTCGCATAGGCAGATATAGCCACTATACGTCGCTAGCCAGTCGATCGCCTGGCACGGTCTCCTCCGGTCGGGCCGTTGGCGCTGTAGCGTGTCTCGGTCCCGTAGGTCGAATCCCGAGACAGGGGTTGTCGGGAAATTGGGTGCGTCGTGGCTATGTCCTTATCCGACCTTGCCTATGATACTGGGCACGGCGTTATTGTATGCCGGCCGTGTAGGACGTGTATTGTCCCCGATAGCCGGTATACTAGAAAAGCCACTTCCGGAGAGAGCCGCACCGCCTACGCGGCGATCGACTCCAACTACTAGACATACTCACACAGTTCCGCCCGCGCCGGTACCTCCTCCGCCCTGCGGGGGTCCCCCCTTTGAAGCAAAGGGGCCCGGGTCATCACCGCTGATGTGATGGGAGGAGCGGTAGGCGTCGAGTCGGTCCGACACGACGCGTGTTATTATAGCTCCCTCTTGCTCTCTTGCTCTCTTACTCTCTTGCTCTCTTGCTCTCTTGCTCTCTTGCTCTCTTGCTCTGTCGCTCGCTCGCTTCGCTTACTTACCCACAGACGCATACCTTCCGTTCTATCGCCCCCTTTCATTTTCCCTTCTAGCTGCCCGCGCCCGTCCTCCTCGTCGTCGTCGTCGCCGTGGCCCCATTATTTCCTCTTCTAGGAAGGACCCCGGCTAAGAGCGGGCCAATCAGCGCCGACTTTTAGAAGTGAAACTTTCTCAAGTCAATACTTGAGTATGCGCGATGCCGATGTGTACCTGGTCTTCCCCTCGAGTCACTAAATTGTAGTACTTCTCTATGTCGTCCGTTCGGGAGAGGGCCATACAGAAAACAGGTTGAAGGATATCTTAGATGTAGTCTTGGTTCATCCCTCGCCGGAGGCTTGGTCTGAGCGAGCTTCCCTGGAGAGTTGAGGCAACTCGACGCGCTTTCAAAAGGCTGTGCGCTTTCCCAATCGTTGCCAAGGGGCCACAAATTGCCGGAATGCTCGACCGATATGCCTTCAAATGTCCTCCGCCGATTTCGACTTCCCGCAACAGCTGATCATGGCGAGACCCCAGTACGGCAAGAGACCGCGCGCACACAATTCGTGCAACTGTCATCTCCCAGAAAAGCCGAGTAGGCTGATCATCGAACCGCGTAGGGCCTCTAGCCTTTTCCAAGCGTTTGGAGATCATCTAGCAAAGATTTAGCTCACGAATCGTGCTCCGTCGACTCGATTTGCGGGGCAGCGCCCGTTCTTGTAGCGTTTACAGATCTGACTCGATTCACAAGGTAACGTTCCGCCAATGCTAACAAATCCTAGCAACGGAAATGCGACCGCGGGGATACGCTCTAGGACAGGACGGGCGAATCGCCACATGATGAAGATCGCCATGCTCCTATATCCGTCACGCGGCTACGGCCAGTCGGTGACTACTGATCTATGTATGGAACTACCCAACCGGGCTTTCCAGTTCGGCATACTATTCCGTGGTCTACTCCGTAGTGCTCGTTCCACTAGAGTCGCGCAGTAACTCGCCTTCCCCACCCACCTGGGCCCCCCTTTGGTGCGTGGATAGTGCACGAACCACTTCTCACCGAATGCTTGGCCTACGATGCTGAAACACTAGGGATACTGAGGCGACATTGACGGCAAGGTACCTGGTCTCTATTTTGATGGCCCGAATCCTGCCGAGTAGCCACGCGCGACGGACCGCTAGCTGATTTTCCCCAGCCGGCAAGTTGATCGTGCTGGCCGTCTGTCCATTGCCATGGCGCCAAGCTGGGGTCCTCGTTTCGCCATTGCATAAGTTGTAGACTGGTGCACGTCCATGACTCAATGGCAACATGTATGTAGCACCGACGATACTTCTGCAGGAGCCCCAAATCGCGCAGCCGAGACCCATTATGGGGAACAAAAGTGATCGCGCCATCTTTGTAAAATTAAAGGACATGCCTGACCGAGCCCGCGGCAACGATTGCCAACTCAAAGCCCATCATAATCCACCACGAAGGACCTCGCCAGACAATGGCTCGATGCATTATCTTTGAGTGGTCCGGGAAGCTGTACGTCCGTATTGACTGGAGTAGAAGACGGGAACGCGGGCGCGTATGGTAAATGTGATGCTGCTGCACCACATCATACAGTTGACGAGGACTTCAGACACCGAGGTATACGCATTTCTGCATGTGCTCTGCGTAGTCTGCTGTACATCGAGCCGAGCAGTGCCGGTTCGACTGTCTTGCTCCGCGAGCATTATAGCGATGCAAGCCCAGAACGGACGTTGGTAGCCGGTAAGTGTCGCGATATGCCGAGGGGAACGCTTGTTTGCGCTTGGGTTCAGCTCTCAACGACCACGCGAGAACAGACGAAAAGGTAGACCGAATATCTACGTTGTGGGACGACAAGACTGACTATTTATGGGAGTGCTTCCAAGCGCAGTTCTGATACTCCCCGTGCACAACCCGCCGTAGCTCCGCAGCTCGGAGCATGGCCGCACGCCCAGAGAAACGGAGCTAAGCATGATCTACCAGTTCAAGAGACTTTGGTGAGGACGGGCCCCAGATTGGCCGGATGAGAGGCAATACTGGCCATCCGCCAACGTATCGATACAGAAATTTGACGGGCATTTAGGGCCGACGCATCGCCATATTTAGTGAAAGTCCTCGCTATAGCACCGTGCTAGACCTTAAAGTCGTTCATGAATGTAAAAGTGGCATTCTTATGACTGCATATCGCCGTCACTATGGAACTTTCACCCGCGGAGTTGGCAAGTTTCTGCGGGCCGATCTGTCGAGAAATGCTCAGAAAGCTTGACTATCGCGGTGCCCCTGAGGTGCTGCCGGAATCAACCGAAGCTCTATTGCAGCGCATGACTGCAGAAGCCGCAGAGCTCGACGTTCCTCTCGGCACCCAAGTCTCCACAAAGGGGTTTGGCTTGGGTTTCGCCCTCGCTGTTGTGAGTGGGATAAGCTGTCTTCATTTCCTCTAGTAACATGAGCAGCTTGCCCATCCGCATCATCCGGTCGACATTCAAAGTTACATCGGACTGTTTACCTGGCTTGTGGTTCAGTACGATGACCTGGTAGGGCAGCAGAAGGCCAAGCTACAGGAGGCCACCGCCTTTCAAGAGCGTCTTCTCGCGGGCCAGAAGCAGAACGACCCCCTTCTCGAGGGTATCGCGACCCTTCTTCGACGAGCTCGTCAACACTTCGACGTAGTTCTGGCCAACATGCTACAGATCTCCGTGTTGAAGTTTCTTACGAGTAACCTCCTTGAGTGCCACCAGGGTTTCTGTAAGATGCAACAGACGCAAGCAGGTGTACAATTCCCCCAGTTCTTCCGCGACATGTCGGGCATGAACGTCGCCTATGCTGTATTCTGCTTCCCTGCAGCGCAATACCCTGACATCTCTTGTTTCCTCGAGGCCTTGCCGGACATCGCAAGGTTTATCGACATCTCCAACGATGTCTTGTCGTGAGTGGCCGGCCCCGCTTGCGAGACACGTCTAACACCTATAGCTTTTACAAAGAGGAGCTCGAGGGAGAGAAGCGCAACTACATCCGCAACTGCATGGAAGTTGCCGACCGGGGGGCGTACGACATCCTGCAGAGAACTTCCGAAGAGGTGGCAGCAACGGTGCATCGCGTCAACGAAGTTCTTGGGAAACAGCCCATCTATGCTCAATCCTGGGCAAGTTTCTTGCGGGGGTACATAGCAATGCACACCTGCACCAATCGGTACAAGCTCGTGCAGCTCGGCTTGGGCGAGGACAATCCGCTTCCATCATATGCAGGCAAGTTTAGGGACTGCTTGAAAGGCTCAGAATGCATAAAGCGCAGTGACAGTGACCCATAGACGCCATATCTAGGAACCCTTAGAGTTGTCCGATCAATGCGAACATATTATCCGCCGCTTGAAGCTTTTTGGCCAGACGTGCGTCTACCAGATAAGGGTCTAAGCGCGCGAATTCACCGTGGGTGTCTTCCCAAGTACATCCAAATCACTCGCAGAGGGCCAGACGTTGACAACGCATACGGGTGCCTTGGATAGTATGGATGTAGCATCAAGTTGGGACGAGGACTAGTAGCAGCATTTGAGGATAAAAACACCGCTCAAGTCTTCCGCGAAACTATGACCTACCATAGCCACGCGAGTAAAATCGCGGTAATAGTACCAGGAATCAGGATAAATACGAAAAGGCCTCGCACTAACCGTATGGTCTGATCCGGAGCCGGCAGGTCGCGAATTGGGTGGAAGAGATAGACGTTCTCGACCCAAGAGAGCCAGCGATACGACTCAGGAGGAAGCTCCGCATTTGTCCAGGAGAGTTGGCGGACGAGCTTGTTCAGCTTGCGCCAGGGCCGCCGGAAGGAGAATGATGCTAGCCTCTCGCGTGACGTTTGAGGCGTATCAGGGCAGCCCAGGAGATCGGTAGTGCACATTGACACGATGTGTCCGGATAGGAAGACGTCATGTTTGAACGCCCGAATGCGCACGAGGAGCTTGGGAGACGTGCCAATCTAGACCCATATCCCCAACGGCAGCTTGCGGCCGCGCACGGGCCGGCGGCGGCAGGTTCTAGCCAGCTTCGGGGTGGCATATTATGTGCCTCATGTGCTGTACTAAATGAGCCATATGCCAGCAACTAGGAAGCGAACTCGCGAACCTGATACCAGTACTGGGCTCTGACCTTGAGTTCTTGTATAACGCGAAGCCTCTATCCTCAGGCTACGGACCGCTACACCTTTATCTCGGCCTTGTGGAACACGGAGGCAACATAATAAAGTTCCCTAGCACCTTAGAGTACCTTTTGCGACTAAATGTATTAGAAAAAGAAAAGCAATCCGGAAATATTATACACGACCTTACGAAAAGATTATTCACGATCTCAGAGGTTCTCAATATCGGCATTGGGAGCACAAAAGTCCTATACGGCAAGTCAAGCATGGAAATATATGATACCACTATACAATACAATATCCATCATGTCTATGTCGCGAGAGATCAGATTGTAGACGGTCTTTTCTCTCACATGATATTTGAAGGAACGCGAACAATGAACCCAGTCTAGTTTTCAAGTCATCAAGATCACAATTTGAGCATGCAGTATAGTGACAGTGAATGAGTCGATGGCCGTGAAGTCAGTCGCGGGGTCGGGTAGGCACAGGCTGTGAACAAGCTTATTTAGGCTAGTTCGTTTTGGCTTAGAGATACCATGCTTCTCGCCAAGGTGTCGTGAAACGCGGTCCCTATCCGCCTTGAGCGCGACGCCGCAGGGCCTGCACAGGATAGCACGCTCCCCTGGCAAGTCATGTAAGTAGAATCGAGGCTCGTAAGCCTTTCGACTTGCTTTAGGGTCAGAGGGTCGATAATCATCGCTGCGTGCGTTCGACTCGTATAGTATTATCTTAATATAAGGATAAACGGCCTCGAGCTTTTCTACTGACTAGAGTATGGTGCCACATGCGGCTGCTCGCTCGGCCAGACGGTGCAGCGAAGGTCGGCAGTACGCCCAGGCAAAACCCAGAACTGCGGCGAGGGCAATCACTTTGTCCGCAGCCATAGGTATGCTTGTTGACCGACTCGACATTCTAGAATAAGGCACTGAAGCTGCTTCCACCAAGGGAAAGTGATCCTCCAGAGCTAGCCTGGTCCCAAAGCTAGTTCCAAGACAGTCTTTAGCATGCTCTTTCGCTGTTAGCACAAGTATAAACGCGTGTGAGCCCTCCTCCACTCGCCTGCAACTTACACAACTGCTCTCAGACCGTAGCTGTCCTGTATCCGAAAGCGAACGTTGGCATCGAGATCTTGAGATGCGCCGTCGTTATCGACACTCATTTGTGCTAGACTAGAGCAGTTCTGTCTCTTGATTCGCATAGACGTGCTATGAAAAGGCCAAAGTCATAAGCCAAGTGAAAGAAGCAACCCAATTCCTACTCCATGTAGACCGCGGGGTCTAAGCATCCTGTGAAGCCCTAATCGGATGCCTTAGGACTGTTCATGTACATGTCTGCCTCAGATTGTATCATGGCCATTTGCTCCTCACTCCACGTCGGAGATGGTGGACAGCTATCCTCCCAATCAGAAGAACTGTAGCCAAGACTCCGCATTTGTGCTCGCCGTGTCGCTCGTCGCTGCTCTCGTTCAGCTCTGCGTGTGCTCTCCTCCTCCTGCATACGCCTTTCATAACGAGGTCTCCAACAAGTGACGCACAGTTTTGTACTCGTATGGTCGTCCTCATTCGCCTTTAGACCAAACCGATTGCAATTCTCGCAGATAATATAAGGGACGCCCTGAATATCAATGTGGTTCCCCCTGACGTATCGTACCCGAGGATTTCTGCCTTCGCAATCTGCTAGACCACACTCGACGCAGAATCGTTTCATGCTCTCACGGCCAAACCTGCCCCTTTTTTTTCTCAATTGCGGATCTGCGAAACGGTCTACTGATCTGAGTCGAAGGCAGTCATAGCAGCCGTATAGGTCTTTGGTCTCAGCTGATGTTGATAACTCGGCGTCCTGAAGCTCTTCCGGAGATAACTTGGGTATGACATTATTGAAGTAGGTCGAGGTTACCTTAAGACATATGCGGTCCATGGGACTTAGATAAGATAAAATCTTAAGATGTATCTCCCCAGGCAGATTAGCAAGTAAGGATGCGTCGCACATGCTGGGAGTGCTTGAAAATAGAGGCCAAGGCCATGGATTGCTCTGTTTAAGACTTGGAGCGGGGAAAGTTTATATCGTGTAAACAATGTAACGCCACGGCATATAGTTATAGTAATATCGCTTTGTGACGTCGAGCCGCAGCTATGACCACCAGCCACACCTCGGTGCGGCTGGGTGCATGCTCGAGCCCCGAACCCCCTGCTCCTTAAGGTTCACCTGTCAGAAACGGAACACCGAGAAGAGTGAAGAGGTGCACAATTGTCTGCGATAGCTATTAGGTAGCCACGTCTTCGTAGCTCGTCGCGGCAAGGTAGGGGGCACACTGTGACTGTATTAATCTCTGAGGAGCTCTCAGGCCAATTCGGCCAGCACCTAAGAATATCTATCGGTCTCGCTTAGTCATATAGTGGCCACACGCCGCCACATGCCCTAGACCTAGTGGAGCAACTGCCGCTGGCCCGAAGCTCAGCCGGATCTTCCCAGCCGCCCAGGCTCACACTGGTCTCACTTTGCGCTGTGCTTGACAGGCGTCCTCTACCCCTTCGCTCCGAACGGGAGTCTATCACCTCTTTAACTTCGAACTCCTCACCTCCATCAACCTCTACGGGCGGTGGCGGAGGATGTTTCTGTCCTGGCAGGGGATCGTCCGTAGCAGGCCTTAGCAGGTTCGTATAAAAGACTGGTTGTATCCTCATAGTAGCGGGTAGGTCGAGCTTGTAAGCGTGTGGGGCTCAAGACACTCGTTCTGCACGCGCTCGCCCGTCGAATTAATGTCGTTAGAGTGGTCCAAGAGGGCTGCAATGCGGCACCGCCGACGTGAGTGGCGGTGGTAAGGTCGCTGCACCGTACTGCCAACACATGAGTGGATATTCTGACGCGAGAAACTCCATTCTCTCAATCAGAATCTGGGCCGCCATGTTGAACATGGGTGCGGATGTATACTACGGTGCCTCCGGATCTGATACGTCGCTCAGACTTTTCTCTCAATCGTTCAATAGAATACGCGGATCTTCTGAATATTGTCACTTGAAACGATCACCCGCTGTTGTTGTTACGACCCAACATGCGACCGCATGTGCCACAGCAGAAGGACCCATTTTTTGCACCAATCATAACAGGCTCAACATTCATGCGCCATGATCCGGCTCATCTCACTCGTTCAATGAGCCGCATGATCCAACACCGATCATGTACCAACATCAATGATCCCACACAGATCATCTAGACATCACAATGATCCCATTATACATAGGAAGCTACGCCTCGTCATCGTCAGTCTCTACCTAGCTCCCCAGCTATCAATACAATAGTCAACTCTTAGACTACTATCTCCGCACATCGACTGTGACCCGACCGCTCAAGTCAACGACATCCTAGTGTACTCAGTTCATAAACTGACTTCTGCTCTGACTACCCGGTAGCCAGACCAGACCCGAACGTCACACCCTAAGGTTAGAATAGTAAGGGGAAACCCTATAAGTGTCACGGGCGTCTCTCTGAACAGGTGGACGGGGAAAGTATTCGGATCTATTGCTACGGATAGGCACTCTCCACGTGCATAGGAAGAACTGAAGTCATTATACACGATATTTCGGATGATAATACGATGTCCGATGTTCTTAATATCGGCCTTGGGAAAACGAAAGTCTTGTTCGGCAAATCAGGTACTAAACTATACGACGCTACTATAAACTATAAGATCGAGGCAGGTCAGCCCGAAGATACATTTACTTACCCTACTATCCGACTTCAAGATACGGGAATCAATTATATATGTTCTCTGGAAAGTTACATGCCCCAGAATCCTAAGTCCCCGTGCTCTTGAGGGGCAATTCCTTTCCAATATCAATCACAGCAGTTATTTGGGCCTTACGGAGCAGTGTTCCGTATAGCTAGACAATTCCGCCCAGATATAGCCGCTTCCGACGAACGGACCTATTCTGACTACGAGGATTAGCTAGGGTTAGCTGGATAAGCAGGGGTGAGCTTCCTGCCCGTTCTGTGTCGAGCTAATACGGCGTTGCTCGAAGCTTCTAGGGTAGGTTGTTGTCACCTTCCGCCGGGTGACGTGGGCAAGCGCACCTGACGTCACGCAACCGCAGGCTTCAGTACTAGGTCAAAGGGCGTTAAATTCTCCAATTCGTAAAAAATTATGGAAGAAAAGTATCTGCAACTTGCAAACACTGGCCCTTGGATCGTTGCGGATCGAGTCGCGACATCCGATTCCATCCAAGGCAACTTGTGTTGTGTCCGACGTTTTGGCTCCCGCATTGGCTCGGTTGCCCGGCAACCCATGCGCGCTGCGGCACCACGACACGACTTTACTGTCCATCGGCAGGCCATTTTGCGACGACGCAATGTAACAAACGATAAATGGTTCACTGCCGCCTCGAAATCGAAGACACAGAAACCAATTGAGGACGGGCAATGATCGGATACGACAGGTCTGAGCGGACCATCGACAAGCAACGCTGGATTTGCGACTGGATTGACGAGGCCAGCGGCCTCGCCGTACCACCACCGACCGAAGACATCACGCACACTCCGACCGTGACGAACAAGACATCGCGGCCTCGGTCTTCTAGCATACAGGAAATCGGGCACCCGCCGAAGCGCTCGAAGACCAATCACTTGCCCACCCCGCCCCCGGGAAGCATGTCCGACGCATCGGGGAGTCGCAAACGCCAGTCCGACGTCGTGGACGACGACAGTAGGTACCAGGACCTCACGAGACAACGGTAGCTGACGCGGAGCAGTCTTCACCACTCCGAAAGTGAAGGTAACGACCTATAAGCGACCGCGGTCGAATAGTCCGAAGAAAAGGAGCCAGCCCTCCTCGAAGCTCAACCTGTCCATTCTCGAGAAGCCAATTTACGAGGAAGCCCTCAGGGCCGACAACCTACCTCCAGACGTGGCGCATCTTCGGGCACAACTGGCAGATCAATGGCGAAGCGGGACCACGATATCTGATACGGACAAGAGGCTTGATGTGCTGCGTGACATCGTGGCAGACGCAGCGGAGGCGTCAAAGTATCTCGCCCACGAGTCGTCATGGAATAACCTGGTCCATACACCCCTACTGCGCCTGATATTCAAAACCACGAAGCCCCTGCCGTCTGAGGAGGAACCGTTGCGCCAACAAGGATCGTTTGCGCGCGCCAGACTTGTGCCGGCGATGACGGCCACCATCTCGGGCGAGTATATACCACGCAAGAAACGACCCCAGCCCCCCAGACGACCGACGGACACTACCTCCGGCTCCGTTTCCGCCTCGGACTCAGTGGACTCTGCATCGCTTGCATGCTCAGTCTCTGTGGACGAGTCTGTCGCATCTGCCCTCGAGGACCCGGACGTGGTCGAGATCCACTCACGCAGCCACAGTAAGAAGGTGGACTACGTGCTGGTCATTGACGCGCCGGTCCATACGCAGCTGGGAGAATGGCTGCAGTATATCGCAACAGCAGAGACATTCGACACAGACCGGCTCGCCCACATCAATCAGACGCGCTACGGACCGCTCACCACGGCTCCCATTGCTTGCTCGATCGAGACTAAGTCTGAGAGTGCGAGGACAGGTGGATTGACGCAATTGGGTCTGTGGGTTGCCGCATGGCACAAAAAGATGCATGCCATACAGGACTTCCTGTCGACGGACCTCGCGAGGCGACCGAACGCTCACGACAGGATTCCCTCCAGCCTCCTTATCCAGGTCGTTGATCACGATTGGACTCTGTTCTTCGCCTGCGACAACGCCTCTGCCATCACTTTGCATGGGCCTACGAAGATTGGGTCAACAACTAGCCTCGAAGAGGCACGGGCTCTCGTGGCATCACTTGAGGTGATCAAGGCATGGATGGAGACGACCTTTCGTGAGGAGATGCAGAGCTGGGTTGTTTGGTGATTGTGAAACTGTATCTACGCTTGGGCGGTGGTTAGTACACGCCAGACGTGCTCAGAGCGCTGTGCTCAAGTTCGCCCAGATGTCTTGGGCCATCCTGATCGCATTCAGGGCACCATGTTGCCAGCCAGATTGAGCGTTGCCATGTGCAATAGACACTGTTGCCTCAACCTGTGAGATATCGAGACGATGCCACTCTTCCGTAGTGAAGTCCGGTTTGGAAACGTTCGTCGCGAGGTGTGGAGTCTCTTGTCAAAGGCTTTGAGCATTTCTCATTAATAGGGACAAAAACGAGTGTCCGCTTTCCTGTGATGATAAAGCTCGCAATAAGGGTCGAAATGGGCGCTCATAGCGGCGGCCGCGGACAAAGAGAGCGTGCGGGACGACAGAAAAAGATCCCTTGTCGATCCCTTGCAATGATACGAACAAAGGTGTTGGAGTGCCGTCCACGTAGGTATTTCTCTTTGCTCGGAATAAGCAAGGATAAAGATAGATATATCTTTGTCGGTTGACTCGCGGTGCTGTACTACATCTAGATAAAACCACTTTTGGAAGCCTTTGAACATTCAATCTTCTCGTCTGTTGTGGTGTTGGACGCACCTAATCTTTCTTAACACCCTTCACTTGAGATCATGCCTTTCCAAACTCGAGCCCAGCGAGAATCCGGCAAGCAACAGCGGATCCGCGACTGGACTATAGCTACCGCTACGATGGCCGAGCATCCGCCGATCGAGGCCATGCAAGTCAGCCAAGAGACCAACTCGAAGCGGCGGCACGCATTATCCTCGATGTCAGAATCTGGGCGCCCCGTTAAGTGCGCGCGCATATCTACAGTACTGCTCGAGACACCATTACTAGAGGATTTGTCGGACGCTCAGACGTTAGAAGAGGACGGTGAGTCCCGCGCCCGCGCAACCTTATTGGTAAGTTCGCTAACGGAAATTATAGTATCCGTCACGCCCCAGCTGAAGATCGAGGCTAATCTTAACCCTAAACGACCACGGTCGCTTCGTCCTAAGAAGGAGCAAGCCCCCTCGAAGCTGAAACTCATGATCCTTGAAAAACCGGTATACGAGGCAAGCCTAGGGAACAACGTGAGTAAGTCCCTCCCCCCAGACGTGGCGCCATTGCATAGGCAGCTATCGGGGCAATGGTTCGGGTCGAGGAGCCTTCCCGACTCAGACCATTGGCTTGAAGAACTACACGAGATTGTACTCTGCGCGAATGAGGCCCAGAGACTGCTAGCCCACGAGCTGTCCTGGAATAACCTAGTACACACACCCTTATTACGTCTTGTCTTCAACGCAAGGACTCAAACTACAGAGGAAAACGAGGCCGAGGAAGAACGGCTACGACAAGCAGTTGAACCGACACAATGGCGGACTAAACGACTAGCGCGCGCTAGACTGGTCCCGACGATGACGGCCACCATCTCTGGCGAATACATCCCGCGCGTGAGGCAGCCGAAGCCTCCGAGACACCCGACAGATAGTACGTCCCCGAGCAGCTCCGTCACGTCCGGCCCCCTCGCCTGCTCAGTATCCGCCGCGTCGGCCGGCACCGACGACTTCGTCGAGGTCAATTCGCGAAGCCGCAGCAGGAAGGTGGATTACGTGTTGGCGATCGACTGTGCCGCGACCACGTAGCTTCCCTCTTATGATATTTTCTTCTATTGATTTTGCTTTTTATTAACCCTGAGACGCGCCTGCTACCCGTGACGCGTCTTAATTAAAACCCATGCTAAATTATGGGGCCTTGGCTTTCCCACCCAATTAGATTAACCCAACGTCAATGCATTTGACCGTAATTTGCATTTGACCCCCTGCTTTCATTAGCGCGAAATCGTTTACTATGGAGGTTTTCAATGAGTTTGACTCAAGTGCATCGTCGCATTATGTCAGGCAGGGGTGTCCTCTTGGATAGAAAAAGGGGATGGAACTAGATGGTCTTTAGGGCTTAATACGGCACTATTCTTAACAATACCTAATCCCACAAGCCTAACCACCCTTGCAATATGCCCTATCTTTATTATTCAAAAACAGTGGGTCTCTTTTATCGTAATACCGCTTGCATTCAGGGTCCCAACGGCGGATGGAGCTGTCGTTACGGCATAGATCACGATGGTCCCGGATCTCAATATCTGGGTAGAACCGCTTAGCCATGTGAAAGAATGCTCCATGAATCCCAAATAATTCCTCAAATTGCCATTGCTCTGGGCTTGGTTTTTCAAGCCACGGGAAAGATGGATGCTGAGGCATACGACCGCCCGTATAGAACATTTCCTCTATTTTGGTATCATTAAGTCGAACTGCGACGTCGACACAGTCAACATCTTCACCTATTGTTACTTCTTCGGTTCTTAGAGTGTATCTGACGGTAGCGTCGTATAGTTTGGTGCTTGATCTGCCGTATAGAACTTTTGTTTTCCCTACCCCAATATGAAGAATTTCCGAGATTGTGAGATTTTCTTCCCCAAGGTCGTGTATTATAACCTCTGTTCTTTGTTTTTGTAAAAATATATTTTGACGTTGGAGGGACTTTAACATGCTAGATTGTGGTACTGAATAACCGTAGCGAGACGTTTTAATTCCAAGGTATAGGTGTAGCGGTCCGTACTCAGGCGGTATTTTTTCCGCGTTATACAAGAACTCTAGGTCAGAGCCTAGGACCACGAGGTCGTGAAATGATCCATACTCTTCCTTCAATAGACTCCAAATATCCTCGCTCCAGCTTCTTGGCTTAATTATACTACACCAGACTCTTGCATGTTGAACCTCCTCTTGCGTATCTGTCAGAGGTGGATGAAACTGAAAATGCGGTGCAGCTAAGGTTACCCTAGCTCTTTCTATTACGCTGAGTTGCTTCGCAATCATATTTTTCACCTCTTGTGGAATTCTCTGCAACAGGTTTTTAGGCATAGCTAAGTGACAAGAAGGGTTATACTTCTATAGTAAAATGACCATAGATTGCTTTGTTCTTATATACTTATCTCTCTAGCAACCGGTCTAAAACGGGAAAGGAGTAGTACAAAGTGAAGTCTAAGAATAGCCTTAAGAACCTCCTACACACAGTACTACAGAATACAGACTACGGACCTGTAGGCTATTACGGCAGGGTCAGCGCGGCTTGTTAGAACTCATCAAGTGGATTCATATACATACAGATCCGGACCACAGCTCCAAAATCAGACAGAGTACAGGGATAGAACGATTCCTGCCATTATTGGCTGCAAAGGTCGTTCTCTTTATAGATTCTACTTTTTAAACCTAATCGTAGTCTTTGAAGGTCTGGTCGCACTCTTTTATAATAAGCCTAGTGACTTTTGTTTCCCGTTTCTAAGCTAGTAATGACACTTGTTGCGCAGCGCGCTGAGTTTTCGTAAAGATTAATAAATCCTTGCGCTTAAGGTGCTTTAATATTAGATGCCATATCTTAGTTAGAAAGGTTATACCTAAGTTTATCGATAGTAGTTTAGAATACGATATCTAGCGCCTATTACGTTCACTTAAAAGGCAGATCTATTATCTTAATGTAAGGCCACGAACCCGTTTTGAATATCGTGGTCCCTGTAGCTATAATAGCCATAGCTATTTTTGGAGGTATATTTCTATACTTGTTGTTATATGCAGAACTATAGCGATGACTGAGACGGGAAATGGCCTTGTGTAATAAATATAGACCTAGAAAAGCGGAAACAGAATTAAAGCTACTTGCTGTCATAGCTTGGCACGCGGGTGTATTCGTAGGTTGATACCGCTGCGTCAACGAGCAAAAGACTATAACTTGAAGTCCCCGACTTCATACTGCATTCTTATATATGTAATTCTTTCAGGTAGGACTCTAGATGTGACGTTCAGGGCTGATTTGATATAGGGAAGGTAGATCAAGGGTCGGTGTTGACGAGCGGTGCGGGTCACAGTCGATGTGTGGTGAAGTATCACTACAGTAAACATACACAAAAAGACTAATTTGTAGTAAAGGAAGGTTAATAATCTACCTCCTAGCCGAAAAGTAGACTTAGTCTGCGAACTTGTAAAAGTGAATAGCAGTCGGTAGATAGCATAAAATCAAGGGGTAAGTATTTCATGAAAAGGTAATGAGTTATATATCCTATAGCGGGGGGGCTCAAAGGAAGAACACAATAAGATAGATAATTGGGCGGGGTAAATAGGGCATCGCTTTTGGGCGGTAAAAAGATGATACTAGTCACTCTATAGTGTACGAAGCTATTATATAGCTATCGCAAACTATGTGCACGTCTTCACTCCTCTCTATATTCTGTTTCTGATAAGTATTCTATTGACCTGAAGGCGGTTGACCTACTAATCTAATGACCACGAACTTAACTTTCAAATGAAATATGTATCGACCTAATCGAGCTGCCTCTAAGTAGCACCCCTAGTTTGGACCATGAGCTTAGGGCGCCCCGGACTAGAGATATGACAATAGGTATTAAGAATGAGATTGCTAATTTGACTCAAGTGCATCGTCGCATTAATGTCAGGGGGAATATTAATAGAGCGCTTTATCGTGGGGAGAGCGAGCAATACGAAGTAGAAGACTAAGAAATCGTTTATATAAGGTAGAGGGCGGAGGGTATAAGAAGAGTATATAGAGGGAAGCTACCAGTGGATTCTGCTTTTGATTTAAAAAGGCGGAAGGATATATACGTTAGGATTGGTAGGGTTGCGATAGGTGGAGACTTCAACGAAAGCGTGCGGTGCTCAAGCACGAAAGTATGCGGAGCGCAGGCACGAGCGCAGGCACGGGGCCGGCCATTTCACCTCTGGGGGCGAACGTATGCGGTGCGCAGGCACGAGCGCAGGCACGGGGCCGGCCATTTCACCTCTGGGGGCGAAAGTATGCGGTGCGCAGGCACGAGCGCAGGCACGAGCGCAGGCACGGGGCCGGCCATTTCACCCCTGGGGGCGAAAGTATGCGGTACGAGAGCAGGCACGGGGCCATTTCAACCCTAGGGGCGAAAGTGTGCGGTACGAGAGCCTGGGGGCGAGATATAGACTATTTTTACTAGAATATAGAGGTAATACGGAGGGAAAAAAAGACTATCGAGATTCTCTTAGCCCTAACCTGATAGCCCAACACGTTTTTGCCCCTACAATCCTTTCGGCTACATGTAGTTGTTCGCCCTAATAGAGCGACTTAACAACCTCTATGATTTCTGAAATCTTCTTGGAAGTAATTTCCTTGGTCGGTCTACAAGAGCTATTGATAAAAGCTCTGCGCCTTGATATCTATTAGACTTTTGATCATTACTAGACATCAACTAGGACCTTACCATATACGTGGCTTGTATCTTTCTTTAAGGCAGCCACTCATGCTTTATAGAGAGTTCTTCTGACGCCATTGGAGCTCCTCGTACCTGTCTCGAAAGCTTCATTTGACCAGGCAAGGGGAAAAATACCAGCTCGGTTTTGTCTACGTCGACGGAGAATCCGCTACCACAAACTTCTGGTTTGTGCGATTCCATTGCCTGCCGACTCTCATAACGCAATAAGTACAGATTTCTGTTCGTCTTCAGCTCTTTACAATCTATAAAAATGAGAGTCCCCGTCTCTAGGATGCCGCTGAGGTTCAACGTAAAGTCTTGACACTCCATGTCAAGAGTCGATAAAGATACTTTTCCGGTTAATGAAGATAGAAGTTTCTGTGGGTCTAAACCCTGAACAAGCTTGTCTCCTCCTCCAACCGGCAATAAAGCCCAGGTCGCCTTGCGATCGAATGTGCCATTAGGAGACGGGTAGAATGGGCCAACCAACACGAGCTCGAATCCCTTTTCTCGTACATCTGTAGCCCATGTACTGCCTTTCTTAAATATCTGGTTCCACGCGTTGCCTTGCACCCTTTCAATGGCACGTTTCGTGTCTACCGAGCTTTCGAAAACTTTATTTCTCAAGCTATCCAAGCTATCGACGAGGGGCAGATGTTCAACGATTCTGAGTAAGATATCAAACGGAAGATTCCAAAAAGTCATTACATAATGAGCATTAGGCTGTGACTACTTGGAACAAGAACGCCGGCTTGCGGCAGTATTTGTATTGAAGTTATGGGCAACCGATCATCATCCAATATCCGTCAGGGCTCAGCTATACAAAATATAGATATTCAGACCGTTTAATTGCTACAGTGAGGTCCAAAACGAGTGTCCGCTTTCCTGTGGCACAATGAATTATAAGAACGGCTATTTCTGGACGCAGTGGAGACATACAGTGCGAGCAGGGACCGGACTCACGAGTGCAAGGTAGCCGTCACATTTGCAAAGGCTGCCGCCCTGCGGTGCCTACTATGTGCACCCCACCATACAAGCTTCACTTACCCCTCTAAAATTCACGTGATTCTAGTACATAGTATAACTAACCATGGCTAAGCCTTGCACTCTCGTCAGGACTAATGGTGCCTCCTTGGCAAAAGCTTCGGAACCAATGAATACTACAGTACGCGGTGGCCTAGACTATAACAGAAGCTATAAGCTAGCTACTAAGAGGATAGACAAAGTCAATCTCAGCAAATCCGTAATCAAATTTGGAGCTGGCTAACCCAGTCGTCCAAAGTAGAAATAGAAGCCTTCGTATGTGAGTGATTTAAGCCCAGCTTATGTTGTCTTAGACGGACGCATTCGCGCATTAATTGAGTAGCTTCCAATACCATTCCCATACGCTGCCAAGTGTGGGCGAGGTTGTTCATGCTTGTCAGCGTGTCGGGATGGTCTGCCCCAAGCTTCGTCTTGCTCGTCTCTATCACCAAATGTCGACGCTAGGTTGGCCATGCTTATTAGCGTGTTGGCATGGTCCGCCCCGAGCTTCGTCTTGCGAGTCTCCATCACCTGCACGTCAAGCGTCTCTGCCTCCTCCCATCGGCCCTGGTTCCTGTATGTCGAGGCCAGGTTGGCCATGCTTGTCAGCGTGGAGGGATGGTCCGCCCCAAGCTTCGTCTTGCGAGTCTCCATCACCTGCACCTCAAGCCTTTCTTTTTCCTTTTTTTTTCCTTTTTTAGTTTTCCTCTCTTCTTCTCTTCTTCCAAAAACCTTCACCAGGCCGCCCGCTACGATAGATGTAGGGGGTGCCTTCCCTGTACAGGCAATCTCCCGCCCCACACCTAGATCTAACCGGCCAATCAGCCTTAACCCAGATCTCTCGTTTCGCTTGAACGGAATCTCCCTGCCGTCCGCCACGCCGCCCATGTACCGCCACCACCCAGTCCGGCCCGCCGTGGTACCGGCCACCGTCTCTCGTTTCCCGGAAACGAGCGCGGCGCATAAGGGGTAGGGTGATTTTATTATCACTCAATGCTTGATTGCTTGTCCTTGTTCTTGAGGAATCATTCAGCCCTTATGTATCCAGGCCGTCTCCAAAGTTCTACGAATAGAGTTTACGCTAGGACTTTCCCAATCACCATGCATTGTCTGACAATATGTGAAGCTTTCGACGCAATCGTGAGGACTAGAGGTGTGGGGTAGTTGGGTCGAAGTCGGCCTCTCGCAAAGGTGTGCCGGCGTGGGTGCCCTGCAGCTCTTAAAACCATTTCGTCTTTTACAGTAATATTGCATTAAATAAAAGCAGGCTAGGCAGATCTGTCGGATAGGATATGGCTGGAATCAGTGTGGCTAAGATATGGTGGCGTGCATCCCTGAATGATTTTGTAGGGGGCTTGCAGCCTGAGGGATTTGGGCAGACACATACATACAACAAAATACAACACATGCATGCCTTGTGACAAGATCTGCCTACCTGACGAACAGACCAAGCCTGTGGACCCGGACCGAGAGATCTTGGCACAGGCGGTTGCCCCCGCAACCAGACGTGGGGGGACCCATAAGTCAATTCCGCGTCCGAGTCCTCGGACCGTTTCGCTTTCGTCATTCTTCGTGCGAGTGCAGGTTCTTCCTTTCCCCTTTCCTTCTGGCCGCTCCGACGATTCTCTATCCTCACTATCACAAGCCCTTTATCGACATTCATGTCGCCTGCATACGACATCGACGCTTGGCTTCGCTGCCTCCCCCAAACCTTACCGTCAGCCACTACTACCACCACCAACGACTCTGCGCCCAAGACTGTTTGCAACCGAGCCCTCGACACGAGCCCCCGTCGTCACGGGCGCGGACTGTCCGTGTCCGATGACGAGAGCAAGAACAAGAGCAGAAATAAACGAAGACGCCTCGACATGCCCTCGCCGCCCCCGACTGTTCGCGGATTGAGCGCAGGCGGCCACGCTGCCGATGACAACCTCTCCATTCGTACCCACGACGAATCCTCGATATCGACGAAGCGCAAACATGCCGACAAAGACAATGTCCAGGGCGCTGGTGGCGAGGACGAGGACGAGGACGAGGACGAGGAAGACGACATGGGACGCGCCGACTTGACAACACCGAGGGCGCCACGCCCAAGTCAGGGCGCTGGGCATCGCACCTCTGCCTCTGCCACCGGCTCTCCATGCAAGAGGTCGCGCGCCTCGGCAACCGACCTGAGCAGCGCCAGCAGTGTCAGCGGTAGCAGCATCGTGTCGGGCGAGTCAGGTCGCTCTCGCAAGTCGCAGTCGCCCCAGAAACAAGCGACCATCCTCAACATCTTCAGCGACAATCCGATTCGACACAACGAACTCCACGAGCTCATGGAGCTGGAATCGCTGCCGTCTGATCTCGAGCAGCTCCTAGGTCTCCTCTTGACCGTCCAGGAGGGGAGAAGCGTCCTGTCGAACCTCGATCGACTCGAACTCAGCGCTAAGATTCGAGGTAGTGCACTCTCCAAGAGGTGGCTCGATGATGCCCGTCACTTCGACGATGGGAGGCCACAGTATGGACCAACGCCCCCTCCCCAGCAAGTGCAGAAGCTCGTTGGGAGGGCGGGGGATTGCTGGAAGAGGAATTGCGAGGAAGCAGTTTGGAATCTCGAAGTCCACCAAAGCGTGCTCTGCATGGCGCTACGCCCAGATCATGATGTGGGTAATGGTGATGATAATGATGATCTTGACCATCTCGTCAGGTTCACTGGCTGGTAAGCTTTTCTTCCAGATCATACACGTCCCAGACGAGTCGACGGCTGACATTCTACGCCAGCACGACCGCCCCCATCTTGCCCGACTACACCGACCAGGACTCCGAAGTCAAGGTCAATCTCAAAGTCGACTTCTGCATCTTCGTCAATCCTACCAAGGACACAAGCGCTCCCATGCAACCCACAATCCAAGCCCTGCAGCGAAGACTGCCTGGCGCATCCGTCAATCACAGCAGCAGCTTCTCCCTCAAAGGCTTCCCCCTAGCCGTCTGCATCGAAACTAAGAGATCGGAAGCAGGCAGGCTCAGCGCCGTCAACCAGCTCGGCGTCTGGCAGCGCTCGCACTTCGCCTTTCTCCGCCGTCTACGGGATGAAGCCCGACGCCTCGCCACCTCTGCGGGTCAGACGCTGCCGCCGAGGCTCGACGCACTGCCTAGGTGGCTACCGGGTCTTGTTGTGCTGGGACACACGTGGCACTTTGTCCCCGCTACCATGGATGACGGACCGCGAGGCGTGACGACGTGGTTTGGTACGGAGGCATTTGGTGGCACGACGTCTGTTCTTGAGACGTATAAGGTGGTGCTTGCTCTGCAAGTCGTGCGGGCTTGGGTCGAGGAAACGTTCTGGCCTTGGCTGCGCGAGCTGATGGTTCACATTCAGCAGCTTTCTGACAAGATGGCGACCTCGTCACAGTCGCAAGGGGGAGCAGGGTGAGGCGAAGTATAGGTGGATGAGAATCCAGTCAGAACCAAGACTCGCCGCTATCCTCATCAGCGCCTTGCCAACGCTGAAGCTCCCATGACGACGAGCGTTGGGCATGCCATCCGTAATGGGCACATCAACTCATGCAGGATGGAGATTAGATGCGTCAGGGATAGCATGTCGTGGTGCCGGTGAATAGTTGCCCCCCTAGCCTAGGTCATCGGGCGCAATAGACTCTGTGTGTGTGTCTGTGTACTGTATTTTATTGTTTGTAATTGGTGTGTGTTTTGCTGTTAAATCCAGTTGCGGACACACAGATGCTTTGGAGATCGAGTAAGATTCAGAGGTAGTAGGGCCTTATCTTATGAGAGGAGAATAAAATAAAATGATTGAATAGGAGAAGTAGGCGTCTCTTTTTCGCAGGAAAAAGTGCAAGGGACTAGTAGGCGGTAGGGCCCCGGGTGGGTAGCGCTGCCGATGCCGCGAT
>NW_025764767.1:0-39832 GCF_019669845.1 Emericellopsis atlantica | reverse complement strand
CCCCCCCCCCCCCCCCCCCCCCCCCCCCCCCCCCCCCCCCCCCCCCCCCCCCCCCCCCCCCCCCCCCCCCCCCCCCCCCCCCCCCCCCCCCCCCGAGCCGGACAACCATCGGGTCGGTCTCCTGGACACCGAGCCGACTCCAAACGAGGAATTCAGTCTAGAAAGCCTCGTATGAACATAGCGCGATTCATCGACGCACCAGATTCAGCGTCGTCCTCCTGCACCACACTGTCCTCGCTCGCACTCGAGGACTGGCTGGGCTCCGCTTCAGCCTCGTCACTCTCCTGCTCTGCGCTTCCGTCTCCAGCGGTCTGGGACTGCTTGAGGTTTCCGGTCGTAGTAATCAGCGGGGATAAGAGGTGCAAATACGTCCACTCGGTCCTTGCCACCGCAATTGACCTTGTCGTCACCCGTGCCGGGCGAGTTGAATTCAGCAGTCGCATTGTTGGTCCTCCCGCCGGCGATGTAGGTGCTGCAGCAGCATTCGTTCCCAGCCTTGACGCCCGCGAAGATGAAGGCCTCCTGGTAGCAAGTCTCCTGGCAGTCGGCAATGATCAGATTGTCGTCACCGCCATCCTGACTAATGCGTTTCTCAAGAACAGGTTCTTTGGGGAACGACGCAGTACGATTGGTAGCGCCAGGGTTTGCAGTCGAGGCCGACGGAGGGATTCCACTTGGTGAACTCCTCCGGGGTGATGTTCCAGTAGTCTCGGACTTCTTCACAAGACTCGCCTTCTGCGTTGTCATACCAAGTGATGCAGGGTAAGGCAGGCTCAGGGTCCCATTGGAGTCCAGGGTGGTACCCACGAGCCACCACTGGGCGAGCGGCAACGAGGAACGCCAGGAATTTGGCGAGCGCTGTGAAATGCATCGAGTTCATCCTGAATGTCGTTATCTGGATACTCAAAGTTGCTTTGTAGGTTGTTTCGTTAGAGAGTAGCGCCAGACCAGTTGACCAGTGCGAGTATCGACAAAGGCCAAGGGCAAGAGTCGTCTAGCTGGACACTGAGTTATGCTGAAAAGATGCAGTTACAGCAAAGGCAGCTCTGAATGACAATTGAGGGCACATGACCAGTATATTAGTCGGGCAAGCACTCTTGTTCGACGTTGAAATTCCGAGGCTAAGCATGGCGGCAAACACTTGGCATGCACAATTGAGACCGAGTCTATCTCAACCAACTGCCTGACGGGCACCCATGTATGGCGGTCTGAGCAAAAGTTCTGGCGCTAAAAAGAGCAGATATGGGCGTTCTAGAACACCCATATTAAGACGAGTTCGGGATTCTCCCTTGTTGCCGACCTCCTGCTATTAGAAGAGCCCAGCGAACGCGGTCACCAGACTCAGTGACTCACCACACCAATTCGAAGGCTATTAATGGCGCAAACCCCTATCTGCCTCCCCCAAACCACATTACTCTGAACATAGCAGCAGTTAGGACGACTCTTTCAGATTCGCCCACGAAATGGGCAAACGACCCAAGAGACCACCGCCGGTGGTGATCAAGAAACGCGACAGATTCCACCAATTTTCGCGTCTGCCGCCTGAGATCCGTACCCGTGTTTGGGAGCTTACGGAGGCCGAACCGCGGATTGTCGAGGTCTACACGCATCCCCCTACTATTGTTTTCAAGCAGATCGAGTACATTAGGTCGCCCGTACGCCCACCTGCCGTCCTACACGTCTGTCGCGAAGCTCGGCGCTGTGCATTGGCCCGTTCTCTTTACGTGCGTGCCTTCACGTCAGGGTCCAAGCCTCGGGATACGTGGGTCAACTTTGAGTTCGATATGATCTCCGTCAGGCCTATTACCTTTGAACCTATCAAGCCTGAGAAACCCCTGATTCAGCGTCTGCGTATACAAGGCAGCCGAAACGAGAACTGGTGTTACTGGAGGTCTAATGAGATGGCCACGGATTTCCCTAGCATCAAGGAGGTGCATGTGATTTGCACGGATGGCGTTGTTTGGTGGCGTGACGCTATAGACGACGATGATTTCGGCACGCAGAATGTGAAGTTCTTCAACGAAACGCCATCAGGCTATATGCTTACCTGGAAGGAGCTGGAGGAGAAATATCCCAGTAGTTATAGTTATATTGAGTATGATGATGAATCTAAGTCGAGTTAAGCCACATATTCACCGTTGAGTCTTGACATGGTCACCTTGGCCATAGTATATATCTACTAGGTGATCAATAGTATACTTCTAAATCTCACAGCTGTTAAAAAGAACCTGGCCAAGGGGACCTTGACCTTCTTTCTTCGCGAGGCAAGAAGAATGATACATTTGATGTCACGTGGTGTATCCCGGAGTCTAGAAACAAGAAAGTTTACCGTATTCTTTATAGATTTAGGTCTCTATATTAGACTTTTGCAGGTTGAGAACAACTTTCTTCGACATGCACGGCTATGTTGCCACATACAAAGCCGTCTCCATGCACCGTGTCCAAGGTTTACCCAGAGTCTCCCTATAAAGTACGGCCTGGATTACTCCCGAAAGGTCCTCGATGACTGCGCTCCTCTAAGTCTCTAAGCAGTCCTTTTCCGGATGACCATGATGCAATCACGCTCCGGGTGTGCGGGCATGGTAGCAACCCCGAGCTTAGTTGGCATAATCTTCGGTCGTCCGTTTCTATCGACATTTTCTGGCCGGAAGAGACTGCCTTCCGGCAGCGACACATCATAGTCCTTGAAGAGATTCGCCAATGTCACCATCATGACGACCCAAGCCAGGTTTCTCCCAATGCAGATACGTGTGCCGTATGCGAAGGAGAGCATGTTTCTCTTGGCCTCACCCCCATCCTCTATGAACCGACTGGGCCTAAAGTCGTACGGCTCCTGCCATGACTCTTTGTGTATGTGAGCAGCGCACTTGTTGGTCACAATCTCCGTCGAGGGTGGAATGTAGTGCCCCTTGATAGTGATGGCCTTACGGTCTGATATGCGTGGGAAAGACGTGCTCGCCGTGGGGATACATCGCAGCGTCTCGTAGACGCAAGCCTCAAGAAACGGCAGGTGTTCCCTGCATTCGGCATGTGTGATCAGGTGGTCAGCAGGGAATGCCTGCCGAACTTCATTCATGACCCGTCGAAAGTGTTGGGGGTAGAGTAGAAGAAAGTGTATGACCCAAGAGATGACCGACGAGGTGGACTCGGAGCCTCCCACGAGCATGCTAATGCTTTCAGCTTGCACCTCGCGAGGGGACATTCGAATCTTAGAGTCGGGGTCCTCCGAGTCGATGAGTGCTTGTAGCAGATCTGCGGGTTTGTCACCTCCAGCATCCAGAAACTCCCGTCGAATCGCAATGGACTCCTTGCTAAAGTCCACAAGAGAGTCGTATGACTTCCTTAACCGGCGGACCAGAGAGCTGAATGGCCAGGTCTTCAGGATGGGGAAGTAGTGCGCCATGAGCATGTAGGTGAGCGTGTTGTTGACCCAAGAGGTGTAGTCAAGGTTATTAGTCTCAAGAGCGCCAAACTCCCTGCCGAACACGAGGGCGCCAGTGATGTCAAACATGGCCAGTTGTGTGTCTAGACGGTAATTGACAGTCGCGCTCTGGTGATCGGCACCGCCAGCCTTGATCATGCTGTCCCAGCGCGCTTTGAGGGCCAGGTATCCATGTGTCTGCACAATGGATTCCATCTTGGCGAGGTAAGAGTACGAGAAGAAGGGATGAAGCTGCCGGCGCCGCCTGTTGGCGTCCGTTGGATCGATCAAAGTGCTGACATTGGGCACGCCCTCGTATTCGAAGATGCGGTACATGTCCGTCTTTCTGAATTCACCCATGGCGAGGACTTTGCGCGCATCTTGCGGGTCGCAGAGAAACACGGCGTTGGGCTTCGCGAGGTATACATCTCCGTATGTCTTGTAGTCTTCCTCGGCAATGGCAGCCGCCTTGCCCGTGATCACGTACCAAATACCTCGCTTCGCTGAGAGACGTGCGGACAGGGGCCCTGGTATATGCTTCAGAGGAGAGAGGTAGACGGCATAAATGACTTGCCAGACAATGTAGGCAGTAATCATGGCCACCAAGATGACGAGACAAGAACCAAATTGTGTCCATGAGGAGATGAATGGCGCTGTGTCTGCTGTGATCTTCGGGGCGAGAGTGGTAGCCTCTCCGAGGACTGACGCAACAGACTCCAACTCCATCGTTGTGGTGGGCTTTCCGGATTTCATAGTTATCAAAAAGGGAACTAGGAGGTAGGAAGCTGTAGGACATGAGAACAGAGGGTGTGAAGAGAAAGCAGTGAAATGGCGATACCGCAATATTCGTTCACGTGTGAAAGCTATCGTCCCTCCGCTCACGGACACTGTAGGGTTTGTGAATAGCCTTATTCAGACTAAGAACGGCCAGAATGAATGGTTACATTGCAAGGCCTAACGGAGGAGGTAGCAGCCCCTGGTTGGAATCGACAGAGGATAATCTACGTCCTAGTTTCTAGGGACACTCTGGTGTCCGAGGAGGAAAAAAGGGGAGGAGAACAGGGCGTGGTCCTAGTCGACCTAGTGGACGCCACGGCCCACGACGGCCGATATGCAGAGTTCCCCAGTTACTTACGTAGAGATCACATGTGTTAGTCTTTATCAACGCCCCCAATGTTGCAAGCTACAATTTATCCAGTATGTACATGCGCCAGCGTGGAGACTCCGCCTTTGGCGGCGAGCCAGATACCTCCGGCAGATAGCTCGGCCAAAAGAGCGCCCAACTTATCACGATGGGCATGGCACACCCAGTGGAGTGAGTCATACTAAGCCTTTTTCTTACCGTTTCACCGGCTTGATGGACAATCTTCGCAAGGACGGATAGTCCAGCCAACATTGAGATTATCAAGGGTTGGCATTGGTGTATGGTTCTATTCTCTCTCCGTGCTGCTCAAGAACTAGTGGCCACCCCGTTTACCATAGCAAATCCACTGTTTCCCTCCAAAACGGATTCTTGAGCATGTTGCCCATCGCAACGGCGTTACTTGTAAGAAGCACGTTCACGCCAGGCTCCTGGTTTGGAGCAGTCGGCATTAGGGCAGCCATCGTGTAGCTTCCAGCAAATAGATTAGTCAGACACACAAACGCTGGCTTTCCAAGGCCAAAATCGGCGTCATACATGCCAAACCGCACTTGGCTGGTGGCGACCATGCTCGTTGTTTGGTGGCCCGACGCGAACGCGAGCGGCCGCATGTGGCTGGATGGATGGGCTGACACCGTGTCGTAAAATTCAGCAACCAGCGGTGCATCAATGGCACCAATAGTACGACGAACCTGCATGGCAGCTGATGCCAGCGTTTCTGGCGATGTCGGTCTGGAGAGGTCATCCATGGAGGTACGGACGAGTGCAGGGAGAAGTAGATTGCCCGTGAATGCACCGTCCATGCCGATGCGTGGCCTCGCATCGGACGGGATGCGAACTGTGAAGTGTGTCTCTTTCTCTGGCGCCCTTGTGAACCAGCCAGGTTTTGGTTCCTCCTGGGGTTGGCTCTGTACATACGTCTTGCTGATCAAAGAGACTAAGATATCATTGTCGCTGACACGCGATCCCGAGGGAAGATGTGACTCCATGGATTGACGTAGCTCTACTAGCTTCGCCTTGGACACGTAGAAAAGATGTGCCTCCCCAGATGATAGACTCCCAAGCTTGGTGAGAAGCCGACCCAAAGTCGTTGGCGACAACCAAGCCAGGGTATCGCAGAAGAAGTTGGCGGTTGTGTACATGGAGTGTGAGATGGAGTCTAGAGCCTTGCGCTCAACGGAGAGAAATTCCTTTATCCTCCCTCTGTCAGCGTCGAGACGCGGGTCCTCTCTTGCGCTTGTGTCCTGGCCTGACAGCATTGAGGCACTTGTCCGTGCCCAGTGTCGGATAAAGGCAAAGTACCCAGATCCATCCACCGCATAGTGTGGAATGTTGACGAAGAGAATCAGTCCACTGTTCTCCTTGAGCCTCATGGCATGCACGTTGAGGAGTCGAATCTTGCCATCTGTGGCCGCAGGCGCAGCGAAACCACCAACGGTGGCCACGCCCTCGGGCCAAGAGTCCCACGAAAAGCTTTTAGACTTGATGTCCTGTAATGAAATGTTGTCGCAGGTGGAGTCCACGAACTCTGGCAGGTTGAGGTTGTTTGGGTCAACCACGACGCTTATCTTTCCTGTCGCCGTCTGCCGGATGTGGCCTAGAAGAATGGGAAAGCCGATGAGAGCCTTGGATAGCGACTCCTTCAGCAAAGACACCGGAAGGAATGGATCGGCACCAGCAGCGTTCTCGTAGAAGAAGGCATACGGTATGTTGGCAAAGGAACCTTGCATATCAAAGCCAGACAACGAGAAGGTCTGCGGCTTTACCGCAAGATGCAGTCGGTCCATCTTGCTAGAACTGTTGAACGTTGGCAATGTCTTCAGTGAGAAAAAAGCTCTGAGATACAAGAAAGCGATGAATAGCAGTGGGAAAGGAACAGATTAGCAGGCGTCGCGACGTCCATGGCATTCTCTGCGATCGAGGGCCAGCCTCAGACGAGTCGACGAGCTCCCACCACACACTCAAGTACGGTATCGGACACACAACATGGTCTGCATGCATCCATCTAGGAAACAAGGGGCCCTGGACCGCTGGTGATCGGCGGGACGGACCTTAACGCCGCCAAGGCGCTGATCCTCCGAGGGAGGGTGTGGCATTAGCCTGCAGGAAGACATGCATCCAAGCGGCAAGCCGCCGCCACGATAGCCGAAGCAAAAGGGCCTTGCAGGTATGAACTTGACAAACCATTCAGCCAGCGGAAAGGAAACATCCGTCATTGTAAGTAAGTTCATGTGTGCAGGTTCCGCGCCCCTGAACGCGGATGATTTCCGCTTGTCGATCCCACCAGAGCAGAATGCTTTGGTCGAATGGCGACGGCACCGCCAGCAGCAAGTCCAGCTTCTGCACTGAGTAGCGCATCTCTGCCTTTGCTTGTAGAGTCGGATTGAATCTCAATTGCTGTCTGTGGCCATGACTCTGCTGTCCTGTCGGCCCAGCACGCGTGTGCTAGCCCCTATCGTACGCCGTCCATGGCTGCAGCGTCATGCCATCACCACCGCGCAACATTCCTTCGACAAGTCTTTTGACGTTGTGATTATCGGAGCTGGTGGCGCCGGTCTAACAGCCGCCCTGCGAGCCAAGTCTCTTGGTCTCCGGCCGCTTGTCGTCGAAAAGGATGACAGAATTGGAGGCTCGTCAGCCTACTCGGGCGCCGGACTCTGGGTGCCCAACAACTCCTACGTGCAAGCGCAATGCGTCAAGGACAACAAAGAAGACGCGCTGCGGTACCTGGAGAGCGTCGTGGCAGATGTTGGCCCTGCATCCTCGCGCGAGCGCAAACTCGCCTTCCTGGATGAGGGACCTAAGATGGTCGATTTCCTCCGCAAGCTCGGCTTTCGATGGAGATGCAGCAAAGGTGTGCCCGACTATTACCCCAATGCTCCCGGGGCACTGCCTCGCTGGGGTCGTACTGTCGAGCCTGACGTCTTTGACCTGAAGAAGCTGGGGGACTGGGGGGGTTTCCTGCGATCAAGACCGAGACAACCGCCTCCCATATTCACCGACGAAGCGACCAGTCTAACAATGACGGGGGCTTCAGCCAAGCACTTGGCAAAGGCGATATCTGTCGTCTTCCGCATGTTGTGGCTAAGACTCCGCGGTCAAAGCCCTGTGACCATGGGCCAGTCTCTGATTGCACAATTGCTTCACCGGGCAAAGGCGGATGAAATTCCCGTATGGCGCAACGCTCCTCTGATGGAACTTCTGAGAGGGCAGGATGGCTCCGTTCACGGTGCCAAGATCAAGCATGAAGGCAGCGTGGTCACTGTCCAGGCCAACAAAGGAGTGCTTCTGTGCGCAGGGGGGTTCGCGCACAACAAGCAAATGCGAGACAAATTCGGGCCTCAGCCTGCAAGCACCGAGTGGACGAGCACGCCCGAGGGAGACACGGGTGATGCCATCCAGGCGGGCGTCGCCGCAGGAGCAGCCGTAGCCTTGATGGACGAGGCCTGGTGGGGGCCGACCATTCTCGATCCTGAGATGGGCAAGTGGTTCTTCAGTCTTCAGGAGCGCGCGCGGCCCTTCTCGATTATTGTGGACTCTACCGGCTCCCGATTCATGAACGAGGCTGCGTCGTACGTGGACGCCGGTCACCGACAGTACGAGCACAACACCAAGGTCAAGGCTATCCCAGCCTGGCTGATCCTCGACCAGAATCACCGTCAGAGATACGCACTGGGGTCTGTTCTGCCTCGGAAAGAGCCGAAGAAGGGTCTCGAGGCTGGCTATATGCACAAAGCGGACACGTTAGATGCCCTAGCGACTGCCATTGGCGTCAACGCCGCAGGCTTGTGCAAGACAATCGCGCGGTTCAACGACATGGCCGCCCAAGGCGTGGATCTGGACTTTGGAAGGGGAGACAACGCCTATGACACGTTTTTTGGCGACCCCAACGCTGGAGGATCTAATCCTAACCTTGGCCCCATTGCTCGACCACCATTCTACGCAGTTCCTGTGGTGCCCGGTGACTTGGGGACCAAGGGTGGCCTGTTGACAGATCATCGAGGGAGAGTGTTGAGGGAAGATGGTTCTTCTATTTCCGGGCTGTACGCTGCTGGCAACACGTCGGCGAGTATCATGGGGAGAACATATCCTGGGGCGGGCAGTACGCTGGGCCCAGCTCTGACATTTGCATTCATTGCCGCGACGGACATGGCTCAGCGTTGATTTTGTTCACTACATTAGCCCTGTTAGCTAGTAATAGAGCTTTACCATACTCATGAAGCCCTCATTCTGTAGTATCCTGTTCATTTCCCTTTCCTCCAAAGTCAGGTAGACGTACACATCCTCGCTCCCAGGGGGCGAAGGCACAATGACCGCCAGGCTCTTGGAATAGGCCATGGGGGCGACAAAGAGCGGTCCACCGGCACCAAAGTCAATCTCGTAGAAGGGAAGTCGACTCTGGTTGGAGAAGGCCTGGCACACCATGAGCGAGTACAGCAGCCGTGCCTTGTCTCCTAACACCTGCATCGCTTTCGTGGCCTTCTTGGCGAGACTGGTGATAACATGCACGTCCACTTTGCTGACCGCCTCGCGAGATATAGCTGCCACCGCAGACAAGGACGACGGAGTGATGGGCTGCAGGAGAAGGTTCAGGGGGGCTTCGACGTAGATGCCCACCGCACAGCTCCCCGTGAAGCTTTCTGGGACACCAAGCCGGTGGCGAAAGTCGCAAGGCACAATGGCCGTGATATCCTTGGGCAACCTCCAACCCGAAAATCGTCCAAGCTGCGCATAGGACATGAGGAAGAGGGCCGTGATTATGTCATTGTCGGACAAGGCCAACTTTCCCTGGTGCGTAGAAGAAACACGGTCTAGTGACTCCCTTGGCACGCGGAAGAGATGACTGACAGATGGACCTGTGGATGTTTTCTTCGCGACGAACCATGTCACGATACCCAGTAGTGCTGTCAAAACATATGACACCCAAGTCATGATCCGCCCGAGTGGTTGTGGCCGCACATCGGGAGGGACGTGTTTGTACATGACGGCGCGATCCAGATCAGGCCGAAAAGGCGACTCGTGCGCACCGCTCGACAAGCGGTTGCGATGGGACGTTGCCCAGTGGTTCATGAAGAAAGCGAATCCCTTTGCGTCGAAGACACAGTGGGCAACACGTACCACCAGGGCGGATCCGCTGCTGTCTCTGTAGCGATAGAGTCGGACCCGCAGAAGTTTGGGCACATCACCGCCGTTGCCCGCGTAGAGGAGCGGATCCGTGATGTTGATGCAATCAGGCCACTGATCACGGTGGAATCTTTTCCTTTCTAGCTCCTCAAAGTGTACATTGAGGTCTTCGTGCTCTTCCCACGAGGGCAGGTTTGGGGCGTCCCTGTCGACGATGAGTCTCATGGAGGTGGATCCATGACGCTGGAGTTTCGCAACAAGAATCGGGAAGCTCTGTAGAGAATCGTATAGAGATGCCAGCAGTGTGTCGTTGGACATGAGGTTGCCCTTGTAGAAGAAGACCTTGGTCAGGTAAAGATGACTGGGGATGATGTCCAGTGGAGAGAGCTCGAACGAGTGGTGCTCTAGCTGGCGCAGGAAGTCCTCCATCTTGTGGCAGTAGTAGGATTCGTGATCCAGGACTTTGCCGTCGCGGCGAGATACGTGGACAGTGCGATGTAGAAGAGCAGCCAGAGAATTTCGTATAAGTCGGATTTGAACATGGCGGTGCTGTGTGATGATGGGTCTTTGTCCTAATGGGGGTGATCCTGGTGAATATTCACATTCAGGGACCTTAGCTCAAGGGCTAAGAGCTATTTACTTTGTACATAAATCTACGACCCTAAGTACATGTAATCTGCCCCCACCCTCAGTCGTGGTCGAGTGACTCGAGCCCTTCGCACTCACTCGCTGTCCAATGCTGCCGTTCCCTATCCCGTGGAATGCTCTCGTCCGTATCCTCTGTCCCCTCGGATTGCCTCTACGACCGACTGCCACGCCTTTTCTGAAGGGTTCATTCTTGATCCATATACATGTCGTTGTCCCGTTGACTTCAATGCCCACCCCCAGACAGCAGACGCAGTCAGGAGCCGAACTTCCGAAGCCACACACGGCAAATTCATCTACTTGCCTAATATAGTAACCTTGAGGCACGAGATAAGGATGAGAAGTTGTGAACATAAATGTACACGCCCCTCTGCCGTGTCGTGCGCTAATGCAAGCCACTGCGGCTGAAGAATGAAGACATTGATGATCAAACATTAGCCGCTTTCGTCAATGTAACATAAGACGTCGGGGGGGTGCCATTCTATCGAGGAATACGGACATTCTGATGGAAAGGCGAACATCTCGCTTGACGCGGCTGGCGTTAGTCAGAAAGAAGGACAGGAACAACTCCTTGCACTCGAGTAGGCATCGCTGCATGTGGCATCTCGGCCCTACCATAGGCAGCAGGTCTCCCAGATCAAAGCGAAAGCTGCTTCGTTGCCTCATTGCCAATAATGGCTGCCCTTGACATACTGGAGGCACTTGGTGAGCAGTTACAGTCCACCATGGTCACGAACAACCTCACGACGCTGTTCCTCTCGATATCGGGGGCATATCTCATGTGGAAACTCATGTACGCTTTCTTCCTCAGCCCTCTGCGACGAGTCCCTGGTCCAGTCCTGGCACGTCTTTCGTCGCTCCCCTTTATCTACAAGAGACTGCCCAAGAGAGTCGCAAAAGCCACCCTCGCCGATTTTCACAAATATGGCGACATTTACGTCTCCAAGCCGAACACGGTGACCATCAGCCACCCCAGCGATGTAAAAGCAGTTCTGGGCGCCGCCGACTCGTGGAAGTGGAACGTGTACGGGAACCTCACGGATCCCGTCATGAGAAATCTGGTTACGTTTAGCGATCCGCATCTCGCTTGTCAAAGACGCCGTCAGATGAGCCCCTTTCTGAGCAGTCCTGGATATCTCGCCAAGATGGAGTCCATCATCATCCAGCACGGTATCCAGGCGTTGAAGGACAAATGGGATTGGCAATTGGACGAAGCCGGCGGAAAAGGCTCGATCGAAGTCAACTATCGCAATGACACCCAGCTGGCTACCTTTAACATCATGAGTGCCCTTGCCTTTGGCCGCGATCCCTTTCCTGGGCCTGACGCGGGTGCCGGTATCGTCGACTGGATCTCAGCAACTGCCGTGTACATTGGCGTCAGCATCAACTTCAAGCCGCTCATGACCTTTCCGCTTTCCTATATGATCCGGTCTTGGCTCAAGAAATACCAAGAATTTGTCTCCTTTGGGCGTGAGTCGGTGGAACTCCGCCGAGAGGCGTTGTCTCAAGGGGTCGATACGAAGCCAGCAGATATACTACAGGCTTTCATCGACGCAGAAGACCCAGACTCCAAGGTCAACATGTCTCCGGTCGAAGTCCACGCTGAGAGCGTAGGCATGCAACTAGCTGGCAGCGAGACAACATCTGCTTCAGTGACCTGGGCTCTGCACCTGCTCACCCTCTACCCGGACGCGCTTCGTCATGCGCAGGACGAGGTCCGCGGCTGCTTTGCCAGAGACCACATGGTCACCTACGCGGACAGTCGGGCCAGTCTGCCCTTTTTAGAGTCGTTTGTGTACGAGGTCTTTCGGTACGCGCCCATCACGTCCGGCTTCATGCCGCGCCATTCAGAGAGGGCCATGGAGATCCAGGGGCAACACATACCTGCAGGCACAATGGTGGCCTTCAATCTACTCGCGCTCAACAACAGACCTGATTTCTGGGACGAGCCGCACAAGTTTATACCCGATCGATTCCTCAAGGATCCCGACGCCAAGAAGAACATCTTTGCGTTTTCGTACGGCCCGCGCAGCTGTATCGGCCGCAACCTGGCCTGGATGGAGATTATGACTATCCTCGCCAACCTACTCAAAGACTATGATATTGGCTTGCCTGAGGATAGCTTGTTTGGCCCGGAGAATAAGGACGAGAGTGGTAGGCCCAAGCTAATGCCTTCTCAGTGCCATATTGTGTTTGCACCTACGCATCCCGAACGAGACTGTAGAATTAGGCTTTCGCGTCGTTGAACGGGATATGAGATAGATACACAAATGAACTCTTGTTCTCACGAGTACCTCATATGTACATGAGTCTTTCAAACTCTCGCTAGTACCTAAACCCTCAGTCCTCCCCTAAGAATCCCCCGCGAATCTTTTGACCCTCTGTGGCATCCAGATAGACGACCTTGCCAAACCTCGACTCATCGTCGATGCACTCCACGACGGCTCTTGCAACATCCTCAGGCTGCAGACGGGCCAACCCCATATTACGCATCTCCTCCTCGGGCGTATATCCAGGCCCCGTCCTCTCAGTCGGGACGCGCATCATGGTGTTCTTGTCAAAGGCGGTAGCAATCGCCGTTGGTGCCACAGCATTGACCCTGATACGAGGTCCAAACGCACGGCAAGCAAACGTGAACTGCGCCGCGCCCGCCTTGGCGGCACCGTACGCGGCGATGCTGGCGTACGTCTTGAACGAGGAGGACGAGGTGACGCTGATTGCCTGCCCCTTGATTTCTGGGTGTTCGTCCCAGAACTTGATAGCGAGCTGCGTCGAGTGCACCACAGCCGTGAGGTTGATGGCAATGGTGTCCTTAATGTCCTCAGCTGAGATGGCCAGGAAAGGCGCCCGGAGAAAGCCTGCGTTGTTGACGAGGATGGAGAAGCCCCCGAAGCGGGAGACAGTGTCGGCTATCAGCGACTCAATGTCTTGGGTCTTGGACAGGTCGCATGCGATGAATGTGGCCGCGCCCTCGCCGTGCTCCTGGTTGATCTCGGTGGCCGCGGCGGTCCCGGCTTCGACATTGACGTCGCTGAGGACGACGCGCATCTTGCGAGCGCATAGTAGTTTGACGACGGCCAGTCCAACGCCCTGCGCCGCACCGGTGACGATGGCCACTTCTGAGGACATGTTTGTCATGTTTACTTTCAACAACGGTTGACAGACTGGACTCTGGCGCTTTTGCTGCAACACTTGCTTTGAGACTTGTTGACCAGGGAATCGAGCTCATCGACTCGAGTCCTCCTCCTGGCAGAATCTCTTGTCGATTCCTGCATCCGTGATCCATCATCAACATGCAGGAGTGGCGTGCCTCTCCCCTGAAACCATACATGGCGGCAATACGATGCGTAGTGCCGGCAAAAGGGGGCTAAATTGTCAGGGGGTGTACACAACAAAGTCTCGTGCATGGATGGCGCCAATATTCAGTCCTACTGCAAGCCACTCGCTCCGTCGCGCATGCACGTCCCGCCGCCACATCGCAAGTTCGCGCATAAATTGAAGAACAAACGGCATTTCACAACGCTCCGCATCATTGTCAGTTACCATCCAGATAAGGATGGGCCACAGGGTACGTAGCAGCTGAGAGGATGTCGGCGTTACGTGGACGAGGTCCGACGGTGACAGCAGATCGTCCGCCAACTGAAATAGAGGCGGCGGGGGCGGCGGACGCAAGTTCTCCAATGTTGCATTGGAAAGTATGCTTTAAGTGTTACGTCAAGCGGAAAGACTTTCGTGGCCAAGAGGCGAGAGTTGTGGCCATGCTTTTGTCACAGAGAACGTTGGTCAAGATGGACGGCGGGAATACTCTCATGTGTCAATTATGTAGCATAGTACCCAAGTTCACGGCTCCTTTCTTCCAGAGATACTAAAGTCCTATCTACAGAACCCTCTTTCGCACGACGATGCGGCAGTCGCGCTCTGGATACTTAGGCGTCGTGAAGAGCGTGCTGCGCGTAGGCATGATCCGCGGCCGCCCGTTCTCATCCACATTGTGCGGACCGCAGACACTGTCGGGAGGTAGCTGGATATCATAGTTTTTCAAAAGGTTAGCCAGTATGACCATCATCTCCATCCAGGCCAGGTTCCGCCCGATGCAGTTCCTATGCCCGTAGGAGAAGGCGAACACATTCCTTTTGGCCTGCTCGTCGTCGAGAAACCGCGTGGGATCGTAGCTATCAGGGTCCCGCCACACGTCCCTGTTCACATGGGCGCCGTGTAGGTTGATAGCCACCTCTGTGCCAGCAGGGACGTAGTGCCCCTGAATAGTGACACCATTGGTGTTATTGACACGGGGAATGAAGCCCGATGTGATGGGCGAGTATCGCAGCGTCTCGTAAATGCAGGCCTCGAGGAAGGGTAAGCGTTTACGACAGTCGTCGAACCCCACGAGATAGTCAAGGGCAAATTGACTTCTCACCTCCTCGACGCACCGCCGCATGAATTGCGGATACAACGTCAGCAGATGGAGAACCCACGACGTGACAAACGACGTGGACTCGCTGCCGGCCAACTGCATGGCGATGCTCTCCGTGGACACCTCGTGCGGCGTCATGGGGACCTTCACGGCGGCTTCAGGGTCCTCGGCGTCAATAAAAGCCTGTAGAAGGTCCACGGGCTTCTTGTCTTCGGCGGCAGCAGCGTCGTCTAACTGCTCTCGTCGCTGCCGCACAGAGTCCTCGCTATAGGACACAAAGCTGTCGAACATGGCCTTCTTGCGCCGCAGCAGTTTGGAGAATGGATACCAATTGAGAAAGGGGAGGTTCTTTGTCATCCCCAAGTAGAAACCGGTGGCCTCGATCCACTTGATGATAGTCGGATCGTCGTTTGCCAGCGCGTTGAACCTCCGCCCGAACGCCAGGGCGCCAATCGTGTCAAAGGTCGCGTACTGGGTGTCGTTGCGGAAGTTGATGGTGACGAGCCCTCCTTGCGAGGCCTCGAGAAGGGCATCCCACTTGTTCTGTATGGCGACGATACTGTGCTCGAGGATCAATGACTCCATGCGACCCAGATAGCCATGGTTGAGGTAGGGCCCAATCTGGCGCCTCCGCTGGCTGGCTTGCGCGGCGTCTCGTGTCGTGAAGATGCTGGCGCGTCCCTTGATGTCGAGCATCTGATAAATGTCTGTCTTGCGAAACTCGTACGACGTCAGGATGGTTTTGATGTCCTTGGGATTGCTGATGCTGACCCCATTGGGCTTGTTGACGTAGATATCCCCGTAGGCCTCGTAGTCCGCCTGCACAGACTTGGCGCCCTGGGCGACAATCCTCTTGATGATGGAATGGGCGCCAGTAAGCCGTGAGAGAGTTGGACCAGGGATACGACGCAACGGGGAGAAGCAGAGCTGGTATACCAGATGGTAGGCAAAAACCATCATCACCCACAGACCGACGATGCCCGCAGGCCCAATATCGCCCAGGGCCTGGAGGAGGCTCTCCGCGGTGAACTGCTCGAACAGCATGACTCTGGTGGTTTACTCTGACGGGAATTCGTTTGGGAATCTGTCACAGCATGTCAAGAGTCCTCGAGTGCGGTGCAGCATGTAGTCACCTCGATCAAATTACGTAGTACTCAACATGAACTGTCCATACCCAGGCAACGTCAATCACAGCTGAACAAGAACAAGAGTTCCCTGCAACGGCCTCAGCCGGTTGCCAAGACGGCATGCAAATGACGAGTCCGCGACCAGACTGCATGTAACCTCCCGGCGGATGTAGACCGACAGGTGTGTGTGGCGTCGTCGATGGGCGTGTGCGGATGAATCCGTGAGCCCCAAGATCACCACATGCATGCTGCGTAACTGCCTTCTAAGTAATATCATGGTGCAGAAGCATTCAGCCGCATGTAATAATTCCGGCCGTAAATCTGCTCATTCACATCAAGCACGCCGTTCCACCATCGCACGGATCCGAGCCAGGGGGTGACATTTGCCCTTCAACACCGGCGCCAGACAATGCCGGTTGAGGAATGCGTTGCGGGCTACTAATAGACTTTTTTTGTAGTAGCCCAAGGGGCGGCTGCTTATCTTGCCTCCTCCGAGATCGCAGCCTAAGGGGGAAACTCGTGTAAGTGATGGTGCGCGAGGGGATTGTATGCGAGAAGGATATTACGTCTCAGCCTGGATACTGGACGTAGACCAGTCCATGGGGCAGTAGCATACACAACTCCAGCACATCACATAATTATCCTTCTCTGAGGTTGCGTGTTTGCCTTCAGATGGCTTATTGTCAGCCTGGACGAGTTGATCCGTACCTATCAAATTCATATCTCAAGTGTCTCGCTAGGTATTACATGCGCATCCTCCTTCAGAACAGAACAGGGTCCCCATACATCTCCTTAAACTTTCCAATCGCCGCCAGCGAGAAATGAAACTTGTAGTTCGGATAGCGCATCCCCCCCGGATTCGCAAAAATGCCCTCCAGCGACGTCTGGCACCACTCCCCTGTCTCCTGCTGCGCCTTGACCAGCCAGGTGACACCATCCTTGATGGCCTGGTGATCCGAGCAGCGCGCCGCCATGAGCCCAATTAGCGCGTAGGCTGTGCATGTCACCTGGCTGCCCGCCGGATCTTGAATGTAGCGCTTGTGCTTGAGACTTGTGAGATCCTCGCCCCAGCCTCCGTCTGCGTTCTGGTAGCGTAGGAGGAACTGGCAGGCGCGGCGGCAGGTGACACTGTTGGCTTCAAAGAGGCCGACTGTCTGTAGACCTTGTAGGGCGAACATGGTGGCGTACGTGAAGCAGACGCCCCATGCTGCGATCCAGCCTCCGTCAGGAAACTGGGACTGGACGAGATACTTGACGCTGTTCTCAACGCAGGACGCAATGTCTGACTGGCGGTAGGTGGGGTAGGTATCCGAGAACGTCTTGAGACAGAGGAGGACGGAGCTCGTGCACTCGGGAAATAGGTTGTCTGTCATGACGCCGTCGTAGAGCTCGGTAATGTTGAGCAGCTCCAGTGCCTTGGGGGCTCGGATGGGCTCAAAGGCAGAGAAGCCACCACACTTGTTCTCCATGCCCAGGATCAAGTCAATTGCCTCCTTCAGTCGGTCATCGGACACGAGCTTGGGGACGACGCCCGTGTTCTGCAGCTCAACGACACACCGAACCGTCTCCGCCGTTGTGTCTGAGACAGCATAGGACTGATCTCGCGTGCTAAAGGGCCACGCGCCTTTGGTCGACTGACGGTATACATGCTTCATCCCAAGGGGGTCCTCGCGGATCTGTGACTCGTCAATGAATCGCAGCGCCTTGATCATGGCGTCGCGGTTCTCAGGCAGCGTCGCAAGACCCCCGTCTATGGCCGCCTGCACCGTGAACACGGTGTCCCAGAGGGAGGTACCGTTGGTGCCTGACGCGGCCATGCCCTCGCGGCACATCCACATAGGATCTATGATGCGTTCCTTCATTCCCTTCATCCAGTGGCTGTCCTTGCCGTGCGCGTGGTAGAGAACAAGCATGTTGGACGCGAAGCTAACGGGGGCGATGCACAAGTACTTGGTATTGAGCACCTCCGCTTCGACTTGAAACAGAGCCTCTCGCAGAGCCGCACGTCGCAGAGATGGGAGTTTCCAGTGCTCATATGTGCACAGAGCACCTGTCAGTGCCCTTTGGAGTGGCGTGATGGGCTTTAGGCGGTCGAACTCGCTGATGTTGTTGCGCTGCGCGAACCAGTCGATCCGGTCGTACTCAATGTCGTAAAGCTCGCGACGGAGTTCGCTCGTCAGCGCGTTCACCGGTAGATGAAATCGTGCCCCGTACAGGTAGCTCATGGAGACGAAGACATTGCGGACATGAACCCACCAACTGCCCGGATTCAAGGGCAGTGCCGTCGGGAGCAGCGTTGGTTCTGGGGCCAGAGGGATGATGCCGTCCCACTCGTAGACACCGAGGACACACATCCAGAACTTGCCCCATGTAGGCAGGGCACGCGCACTCCCCATCCTGAGAAGCGCAGCCCTGGCGTTGATGAGAACGGGGTGATTCGGGCTCACGCCTAGGATGCGAAGCATGACATAGTTCATGGTCGTCCCAAACACCGTCGAGGGGCTGTCGATCCAGAGTCCCCAACCACCCTCCGTGTTGGCAAAGTTCATCAAGTAGCGAATCATCTCGTCTGCCATGGGCCGGGGGATCTCTGTGCCGGTGATGTACGATGAGATGACGATGCCGCTGGTGACAAAGAGCGGACCGTCGTCGTTACAGCCCCAGTGTCCGTCGTCCGTCTGCAGTCGTTTGAAGAAGTTCCATCCCCTGTCCAAGGCCTGCTGTGGTGACCGTGGAGGCGGGAGGCGAGGCAGTTCATAGCTCTCGCCCAGCCAGTAGCGCTCGACGAAACTTTGTGGTCTGTTCTTCAATTCTTCGTCGTTGGTGATGTACTCCCACATGTGGCGGCCATTGTCCACGCGAAGCCTCCATCGCGTGGCATCTGTGCGGTACTCGGCGGCTGCTTTGGCGTCCAAGTGACCTCCTGTCCCAGTGACAGTATCAGGGGGCAGAGGGTCCGACATTGTGACTGTTGTAGGTGATCTCTCGTTGAGGGTCTCTGGTTGTTTACGCTTGAAGAAACCAAAGGAAGCGGGATTTTAGACACAACTGAGACTGATTGTGACTACGTACACTCGAACCTTGAGAATGGTCTCAAGGGTCCTTTACATCGATTGCAAGCTGCATCAGGCCCGACCAACCACACGCTTCCTCCTGTAGTCCATACATCTCTCGAGATTTCGGTCCGCCTTTGCGTCTGAGCTCTGCCGGCGAACCTCACAACACACGAAGGGTCTTCAGGAGGGAAGGTGGCATTCGCATGCAACACTGATATGCAAGCGTGCAGCTGTGAAGACGCCGCTTGCAACACTAACTGACAGCGCGTCGTGCTGGTAGCCACACATGTCCAGGCACGGGGAGGCGTAGGCGATGACTATATCCCAATGCCGTAATGCGTGTGATGCCGAATTGCCGGCTCAGGGTCTGGTATTATGTGAGACAACGATGGATGCTCGCGGATCCGAAAGAGTCTGGCTACAGATTCAAGGCACCGCATAACAGTTTGATGCCGTGGCTTACACAGCGCCGTCTGGTTCGTCGATACGACCCTCCGAGGCGCCAACATCTGTCGGTACATGCCGATCTGAGCGGCACGTCGAGGCTAGCTTGCAGATACGGTTCTGTACGTCTGATACAGTCACCCCCATGATGGAGACGCAAGGTTTATGCATAATCTGCAGTTCTGACTGCATGTGTGCTGTGATGGAGCCACCCCGTGTTTTCGCAACGCTGTAGTTGCTACTATCTCGTCAATCGAGGACCACGAATTGAACCACTGGATCGGCGAATCTGGCCGTGGACGCCGTGAGTCCTTTGCCTCTGCAGAAGGCGGAATATGTGCCGCGAGGGTTCTGCTGCCTGCAGTGGTCCAGCAAGACATCCAGGTGCGGTCTGTGTCGATTCCTGAGGACTCCCCCTACTGTGGACAAAAGTTGCCATCCAGAGATCAGAATCATCGCAACAGCACAGACATCCAAGATGACTGCCCACGCGCACTTTGTCGAGGCGATGTCGTCAATCTCGCAGGCGCCTCTCCTGCCCGTCGTCAGCACATGTCTCCTCCTCTTCATCGCCTACCGCTTCATCCACGCCCTCTTCCTTTCCCCCTTGCGCAAGGTCCCGGGCCCTTTGCTGGCAAGACTGACCGCCAAGCGTGGTGATCTCGACAACTTCTCCGGCAAGGTCGCCCAGACCGCAGAGCGCGATGCGGACAAGTATGGCCCTGTCTACGTCTACAAGCCCAACGCGGTCTGCGTCAGCCACCCAGACGACGTCCGCACCATATTGGGCTCACAGGACTTCAGAAAGGCCCCCTTTTTTGACATTTTCGACGACGGGGGCACCAAGAACATTGTCTCCCAGCGGGACCCTGCCCTGGCCAGTCGCCGCAGACGCCAAATTGGTCCCTATCTGAACTTCAGCTATTTGCACAAAATGGAGGACGTGATCCAGCGGCACGGCTACCTAGCCATCCAAGCCAAATGGGAGAGGATGATTGATGAGAACAGCGGCAAGGCCACCGAGGTGAACTACCGCATCGACACGCAGCTGGCCACCTTTGACATTATGAGCGCGCTGGCCTTTGGGCGCGACCCCAGCTCCATCAGCAAGGGCAGCTCCTCGATCAGTAGCCGCGCGGGCTCCATCATGGACCTTCTCGACAGCCCCCTGATTCTCGGTCTTCTCTCCCTCATCCCCTTCACGTGGCTCATGCTTCCTTGGAAATGGATGTATCAGGAGCTGGCCGACTACAGCCGGGAGTCGCTCCTCATGCGCAAGAAACTCCGCGAGACGGGGGAGCATGTTCCATTCGACATGCTGCAGGCGTTTGTGGAAGCCGAGGACCCGGAATCCAAGATGAAAATGTCAAGTTCTGAGATTCAGGCGGAATGCATCATGATGATGCTCGCGGGGAGTGAGACCACCTCGTCCGCCATCATGTGGACGATTCATCTGTTGCTTCTGCACCCGGACAAGCTAGAGCGTGCTGTCGAAGAGGTTCGTTCCACGTTTCCGTCCGACCATCTCATCTCCCATCAGGAGGTCTTGTCTAAGCTTCCCTACATTGACGCGGTCGTGAGTGAGGCTCTGCGCGTGTCCCCAACGACAGCGGGTTTAACACCCCGTGTCTCTCAGACTCGGGGCATCAGTCTTCAGGGTCATTATATTCCACCAGGCACTGAGATTTTTGTCAATCTCCGCTCCGTGAACATGCACGACGGCTTGTGGGAGCAGCCTCGCCGATTCCAGCCAGAGAGGTTCCTGGATAATGACGAGGCGAAAAAGACACTCTTCACCTTCTCCTACGGTCCCCGAAACTGCATCGGCCGTAACTTGGCTTGGGTGGAGATGCTCACTATTGTCGCCAACTTACTTAAAGACTATGATATTAGGTTACCGTCGGACAGCCGGTTCGGTCCAAGCAATGTGGATGAGGAGGGTGTTCCGAGGTTACTGCCCGCCAAGTGCTTCATTGCGTCTTTTCCTGCGAATCCTGATAGAGATTGTCGGATGGTCATCAGCAGGCGTAGCTGAGGTCAAAAGTATCTCACTTCTTTCAACATAAAGAAGTCTCAAGTTGTTCAACTTGTTTTAAAATTTCGTTTTTTACGTTTTCCAGGAAGGTCTAGGTGCATCATTCCACATTCCCACTCACCCACATATAATTCTCTTAATTTATTTGTATCATATACGAGCTGGCCCTCTTAAATATCAAGTGACAGTGTCAGCATCAGAAATGTCCTGTGAGACCTGACGCTACAAGCACGAGTACTTCAAAACCGTCGTCTAAAGACAGTCTAGGGTAGGCATCCGCATGGCGAGTCACCACAGTCTCACTACTGACTCACTGAGGCAGGAGCAACGGCTACCGCTACCCGCATCTCAGACTCTCAAAGCGCCTTGGCCATAACAAACGTCACCGATGCCGCGAAACAGAGACGTGGCAAACGACACTGAGCCACGCATATGTCTTTGAGCGTTCCACGCATATCGGCCACTTGTACGAGCACCAATATACATCGCGTCCATCGACGTTCTTCCAGCCAGGAGTTAGGTCCACTCACGCAACGGTCCAGTCACGACTCACGAGACTCCTAATGGCGACCCTTGAAACCCTACCATCTGTCGTCCTCGACCTGGTCTGCGATTTCCTGCGAATCGACCACTTTGAAGACTGTCGCAGCCTGCATTCATTTGCTCTCGCCAGTCGAACATGCCGCCTCGCCTCGGAAAGAAGCCGGTTCCGCCGCCTTAAAGTGAAGATTCACGATCTGTCCAACGTGGCCCAGGCCGTGAGAGACGCGACGGCCATGCTCACGGGCCGCATGCATCACGTCCGGGGGTTGTCGGTCGACTACGAGTCGCATTGCGCGGATCCTCGTTCCCACCTCGGCAAGAGATGTGACCATTCCACTTTGGTTGGGATCTCCAAGCAGCAGCGTCGCAATATCAATCTCGACGCGCTGGCCGACTTGATCTGTCACCTGCCAGGCTTGACCCATCTGACATGGGCGATGCCAATACCAGCTCCCCCGGCTTTACTCCGTCCATCGACACCACAAGGCCCAAACTACCGGCTCGAAATCTGGGAACTTGGACTTCAGAGCCTGTACACCCCAGTCGGGCAAAAGGCCCGGGAGATGGACGCCGCAGACTATACAATTCTCACGTCTCCGCGTCTCGACACGTTCAGCTGTTGGGATATCTCGGCATTCGACGACGACGGCAACTGGAGCTACCACGAGGAAGCCATTCTACAAGCACTTGCGTCTCCTCAATGCCAACTCGAACATGTCTCCGTCGACTACAGCGAACCAGAGGCCTCGTTTAGCACACAGGACGTCCAGAACCACCGTCGACCCAGCAGGCCTGGCCTTTTCTCTTCAAGTTTGAGCCAAAGACCCCATAACGATCAGTCTACTTCAACGTCAAAGAGAGCGCTCACATCACTATCCATCAATTTTCGACCTGCAATTACTTCGTACCTTGTTGACCGGTGGAAAGAGGTGATCGACTTCTCTACGCTGATATCTTTGAATCTCGGTGTCGTCAAACCAGAGCTACTGCCAATGCTAGGCGACATGGCCGCGACGGGTGCGCTTCGATCCCTTCAGGTTCTTGAACTCACGCCGGACCTGCTCGAATACGATAATGTGGAACGAACTATCAACGACCTATGCTCTCTATTGAAGGTTCTTTGCCCGTTGCGCGGATTGCACCTCGGGCGCACTAGGTCACACGCCGTTTTTGACACTCTCCTTGAAACACATGGCCCTCACCTACGCGAGCTTAGCCTTGACGAGCCCGTCGTGTTCACTTCTAAGAACGCGTATCGTCTCGCCGAGGTATGCCGCCGAGTACGCGACCTTAATATCACGATCCGACGAACAGGCGGCGACGAGGCCGAAGTCGCATTCTACCACGCCTTGGGCCACTTGAGTCGCCTAGAATCAGTATCTATTATATTTGACTGTACTCGTCCTGAGGCTACCGGTCTAATCAACCACGGCGTCTTCTCGTCCGATAAGTATAATCGCGAAGCCAGGATAGGCCTCGTGCAGGACGCACTCGTGAATGTCGCTATAGACGAAGAGCTTGCCCGCTCTATGTTTCTCACCATCGCACAGACACAGAAGCGCCGGGCTAACCAGACAGGATCACGTCAATTCTTGCTTCGGCGCTTAACGGTCGAATGCCTAGATTCCGATCTATTTGGACGCGGGGATTACTCCCACTCCGAACTGTCGATTCTGTTGGAGTGGCTCAGGGGTCATTGGATCTGTGAGTCGTCGATTGGCCTTCGGGATCCCGACGCTATTTTGGATGACAAGCCAGGCGGCCAAGCCCACAAGGCAGTCTTGGCTCGAGACGAAAGCCTGCAGCGCAAGATGGAGTACGAAGAAGATTTATATGAGCATCTGAATGGCGTTGACCCCTTGGTGGAGGATGCTTGGTTGAGACTATGGCTATATGGTCGCGGTGACTGGAAACAATCTTGGAAAAGCCAGCCACTGGCCAGCAGTGCGCGCCATATGCCAGTCTGATGAAATACATGGCTTGCAGGGAGCTGAACTGGCAAATAGGGACTCACGCTGTCAAGACGTTTAGCGATGTGCCGATTAAGGGTGTCACTGGGCGTGCACTCGAAAAGTGTGGCATTGCAGTGGACGATACTGTCTCCATCAGGATATCTCTGGCCGGTCCCTCACACTGCCTAATGGAAATGTCCAGAGACAGGGCGCGTTTCCATCGAGCATACTTGGGAGGTTGACTGATCCATCTCTCCCCCTCTACCCTCGTCTCTCCTTATGTTGAAGCCCCCCCCCCCCCTAAACCCCCTGACATTGTCGGCCTCTCGTGTTCTCTGGAGTGGCTCGTTGGTAAAACCCTGCTTAAACACCACACTAAATACCAACCAACCCGATAAGACCAGCGAATGCGGTCGGCAGCAAAATCACCAGTTGGCACGCTACGCTGCCGTACCAGAGAAACCTCCACCGAATCCTCCAGGCTGTTAAATACGATGGGATATAATCGAGCCATAGTTCGAGGTCTTTTTCCGGAAGCAGAGGCGTCGTGTGGAATGTTTCGTTCCCATGGTACATATACCAAGCCGTGGTCCATAGATATAAGGCGCCGAATGTGCTAGGGCATACTTTCCAGCAGACGTCCCACAGATACCCTGCGGTCTCTTTGAGATCTTTGCTCTTGGCCAGCGCATTGTCCACTGCTGCGGCGGCCGTCTTATCGTAGTCTTTGGGTACACTCTTGTCAGCCATCTCGAGAGGAATCAAGCGATATACCTGGCCTGCCGCTCTTTTTAGTCCATCAAGGCCACTCTGCGAGCCTCGAACATTGGTCACCCCTTTTACGAAAGTACCTGTTCTCTCTCGCCAACCCCAGGCCTTTTCCCGAAAATCGTTGCAGTCAGCGCACACTACGCTGCTATGCTCTTTACCGCATTCCAACTGCCAGCGACGATCAAAGATTAATTCGTCCCACAGAAGAAGCGCCAATGCTATGTCCCTCCCGATCAGGGTGTACTTTTCCGTGGTCGAGTTGGGGAGAAAAGCCAGACGACTTTCTGGTGTTGAGCGTATGGTTGGCGTGCTGTGCGCCGCTTTGGCCTCGTCGGAATCATAGAGCCAGACTCCAAGAGCTTGAATCATCGATCCATCATCGGGAATGTTACTAATAAGTGAAGTGATCAACTCCTGTACGGACTTTGAACAATTTCGTAGTGGTTTCTCGCATTTGTCTGAAATGTCATTGGTGGTTTTGCCTCCCAGGTCCCAATCAGTATCCCTGTACACTGGTTCTAGGAATGACCGATGATCCCAAAGGAGTCTTTGTTCGCATTTCAGACTGTAACCGATGGCGGGACCCAGCGGGTCTGCATGGTTATCATTTGCTTCTGTCGACGGTGTTGGTAGGATGTAGGCCAGTCCAGTCTCACCGGCCGATAAAAGCGGGATACTGATATCGTCCATTGCATAAGTATGAGGCAGCTCCGTGTCGAAGTTTGTGTATTTATAGCAAGTGAGCAAGACCACAAGAAACATTGCTAGACCGCCGACGGTGAGGGTCCCGAGAAGATACAGCCTACTGTGAAGCGCCCCTCCAGCTGCCCAAGCTGTCGGGCCCACAGCAAGCACGAAGCAGATACACGCTGCCCACCCATGGCGTTTGGTGAACCACTTTCGTAGTCTCGTGTATCGTTCGAACAATGGGTAGTTGGCTTTCCTCATGTCCGTGGCTTGCTCCGTGGCTGTCCCCGTGGCTTGCTCCGTGGCTGTCCCCGTGGCTTGCTCCGTGGCTGTCCCCGTGGCTGTCCCCGTGTCCTTTTTTGGGCGGCGTACTTCTCTTGAGCTAGGATTTTCGGCTGATATAGGTGCTTCGAACTTAGGCATTTCTCCTAGTTTAGATTCCTTCCCCAGGCTGCCCTGATTTCCTGGACTGCTTTCCTTTCCTGGACTGTCGTCCTTTCCCAGGCGGTCATCATTCCCTAGACTGGGTTTTTGTTTTAGGCTGCTACTTTGTTCGTGGCTGCCGTCGCTGTGCTTTGTGCCGTCGCTGTGCTTTGTGCTGTCGCTGTCTTTTGTGCTGCTTTCTTCTTTTACACAATCTTTGCGAAACAGACGCTCTAGGAGCCACCACAAGAAGACGGCGTCCAAGATCCAGGGAACGAATGCCATCCGTCCCCAGAAACGGGGTCCTTGCCACCAAGTAGATCTTTCGATCTCATACTTGCCTTCGCAGCGGTCCCAACTCTGGGTAGAGATAGGTACGAGAACCGTCCAAGGAATACTGATAAGCCCCATCCAAAACCACATATGGTCATCCGTTGAGTAGTACTTGCGTCGACTCAGTACGTAGCCGCTTCGGGAGACATACATCCAACCAAAGAGCAATAGCAGAGAGCCGGCGAAAGCGACACTGAAGTGGAATGAACTCGAGAATGCAGCCTCATTGATGCCTGTTTCTGTTGTCAAGTTTGCTTGCTTCTCACAGGCTTTAGTGGGCTTCAGTCCTTCGGGATCATCTCTTGGCCACGGGCGACCAGCAGTGATAGCTATTGTGGCGGCGAGAAAGATAATGACAGAAGTCTTCATCTTGTTGTGTTTCAGTCGATTCGATATACTAAAATTGAGACGTTGATCAGGCAGCTTGGTTCTGATACTTGGAAGAAGTAGTCGTGAAACTTACCTTAGGGAGATCAATACTACTTATTTCATATCCTCGATCAGATTATGACGATACCGCTGGATCATACGGTCTGCGGGGTTGCCAAAGTCAGACCATCGCAGAAACGTATGAGGCATATGAACGATCTTATAAAGCTAGTAATCGTCCGTTGGCTTATAGTGTCAGCCCTGATGGTTAGATGTATTAGCGCGTATATTATTGGGTGAGCGTGCAATAACTTTATAGTCGAGAACGGGATGTCTCAACACCTCTTACGGAGCTTTCCTAAATATTACGCGGTTATAGCCGCATTATAACCAGGACCCGGATTTTCCGAAAGCAAGCGCCGTCATTTTCCACATTACTCAACGACTATGTGGACGTTGCCGTCTATCTCCACGGAGGTTCAGCAACGGGCATTGACTTCCTCTAATCACAATAGCTTCCAAGGACAATCATATCAAACAGACCAAATGGATACCACTGTGCTCAAAATACTACGCTAATTAGCGTACATGTACATAATTACATACGCAATAGCAGAACTCAGTCAGAACTTGCCCTGTCCTTTCGCTGCCTTCTGCTTGTCCATGCAGCCGTGATCAGACCAGTCACAAACCCCCTAATCCCCGACTCGTCGTTTTAATTCCCAAGGTCTCAACCTAGTCTCAATCCATAACGTAGATATGCCCAATTAGAAAGGTCGTCGGTGCATGAGAAGTCCCGATCCGATTGATAAGACGGATGAACTCAGGTGGAGGTCTTGTTCGCGTTCGGCCGAATGTACGGTCTAATGTTCGACCGTATTTGTCATCGACGCAATTCATCAGAGCTCGCCCTTTTCAATCCGCGTGAACTTGCGATAACGATGATTCCACCAAACAAGTTACAGCTTTTCAGGATGCACATCCATGTATTCAAGGACATGTGCCCCCAGTTCATGCTATCACAACATGCATCCGGCATGACTCATGAGTCACGATTCACGCTGCGGACTAGATTCTAGACTATAGGTAGTCCTACGACGCCTGTTTCTTCTTCTTTTTTATTCATCAACAGCGTCTCCTTCTCTAGGTTATCTACTCCCTTCCTGATCAGCCTCTTCACGAGTTGTGAGGCCGCCGACCATCTCCACCCACCTGCCAACATGAGCTCCGGATTCATCGCCGTCGCTGGCGCCTCAGGTGCGCTCGGCAAGCTCATCGTCCAAGCTGTGCTCGCACGCGGCGTCGCCGTCAAAGCCTTGGTGCGCCCAAACACCGAACCATCACGCACAGAGGGCCTCTCCAAAGCTGGCGCGACCATAACGCCCGTGGACATGACCAACGTCGACGCGCTGACCCGCGAGCTCCAAGGCGCTACCTGCGTCATCTCATCGCTCCTGGGGTTGCGAGACGTCATGATTGACGCGCAAGGCAAACTCCTCGACGCCGCCGTGGCCGCGCAGGTGCCGCGCTTCCTCCCCTCCGACTTCTCCCTCGACTTCACAAAGACAGAACCCGGCTCGAACCGGAACCTGGATCTGCACCGCGAGTTCCACACCAAGCTCGAAGCGTCGGGCGTCGCGTGGACGAGTATCCTCAACGGATGCTTCATGGAGGTCCTGGTAGGCGACAGTCCCATGGTCAACCATGAGACACGCAAGGTCACGTACGTCGGCCAGCCGACGCAGGCACTGGACTTCACCCCAATGGTGGACGTGGCAGCCTACACGGCCGCTGTCGCCACCGATCCGTCGCCTACGCCACGATTCCTCCGCATCGCCAGCGCCGTCGTCAGCGTGCAGGATATCGTCGACACGGAGACACGTGTGACGGGGCAGACCTACTCGGCCAAGTGGATGGGCACGGTGGGCACGACGAAGCTTCTAATCAAGGCGATGCGCGCTTTTGGCAGCGAGGAGGAGGTGTTTCCGCCGTGGCAGGGCATGCAGTACATGGAGAACATGATGTCTGGGACTGGAAAGCTCGATCCTCTCGACAATGATCGATATCCGGGCTTGAAGTGGACTCGATTAGAGGATTTCTTGCGGGAGCATAGCTCTCAAGCATAAGGTCTATATTAATACAGTCTGTAATATGTGAAGCTGTCGTGTGATATACCACGTCTCAATCACGCACTGATCAGCGATTGTGACAAGACCGAACTAAGACTGATTCTTGTATTGTGCAGTGACAAGTTCAGCATGTTTATGGTATCATACAATTGGGGGAACAATTTCATCTAGCCAAACCAGTTCGCTCTGTAATACGAGCCCCTGGCGCACTAATGTACCCCGAGAGCTGCTCGTCTTCCCCGCGTCATGCGAGGGGCAGCATCTTTTGCGGCTCTGTGAATTGGCCAACGGATGTCGATCGACCCCTGAGAAAGATCTGGCTAAAAGGCAGATCACAGAGGGGTTCGGTGGGAGTTGACCCGGGTGACGCTGGCTCGCGATATGTAACCAAGATAATGCCGCCAAGTCGGAGGGGATGCACTATCAGAAGCAACTGGTGATATCCGTCAAGATGAAGACTATGCGAAACCCATGGGCGCTTTTGCTGCTCCCCCTGCTGGCTGCGGCCAAGATTGACAGGTACTCAAGCACTGAGTCTCATGGAGAAGCGGACCTCTGACAAACCATGACAGGCAGAAAATCGTGTCGCAGTACAAGGTCATCCGGACCAGCCTCATCGACAACAAGACGACGCCTCTGCAAGTCGGCAATGGCAACTTTGCATTCAGCGTCGACAACACGGGCATGCAGACCTTCCTGCCGTTCAACACCTTGTCTTCCTGGGCATGGCACAACGACTCTTTGCCCACGAACGGGTGAGCGATCTGCAATCCTGCACACACAAAATACTGACCATCTAGCGAGGAACTGAGTGACTACGAAGGCGTCCCAAAAGACACACACGGTCGCGATGTATACTACGATATCCCCGACCCCGATCTGCCCGCCATCTCGCAATGGATCATCGGCAACCCTAATCGTGTCAACCTAGGCCGCATCGGCCTCAAGTACAAGAGCGACACTCTGTCCACCGATGCTATCACCGACCCGCATCAAGAACTCGACCCCTGGAGCGGCACCATTACCTCCAAGTTCAAGGTCGACGGCCAGGATGTCCAAGTGATCACGCAAGGCGACTTTGACTCGGACGCGGTGACCTTTGCGATTGACTCGCCTCTCCTTGAGACAGGTGATCTCGCCGTCGAACTGGACTTCCCCTACCCTCCCATCCACGCCACGCAGTACAAGTTCGAGGTCTTTGTGGGCGTCTATGACTTTCCCGCGAACCACACGACGGTCGGCAAGGTCAATTGCAAGACACCCAACACGGCGCATATTTACCATGAGATGCAAGAGACCAAATACCACGTCAACATGCACTGGAGCGAGGAAACCCCCCTGCAGCTCTCGCGTGACGAAGGGAAGGGATCCTCGTCCAAAAAGGCGCACCGCTTCACCTTGGCGCCCACCGAGGCCACAAACAAAATCACATTCACCGCGCACTTTGCCCCCGAAAGGAGCGTCCCCGATCTCCCTGCGGACGTCCAGGCGCGCAACATCCAGGGCTGGCACGACTACTGGACGCACGGCGGCTTCGTCGACCTCACCTCGTCCTCCCACCACGCTGCCAACGAGCTACAGCGCCGCATCATACTGTCACAGTACCACGTCCGCGTGAACAGCGCCGCGACGGGGCAGCCACCACAGGAGAGCGGGTTGATGAACAATGGGTGGTACGGCAAGTTCCACATGGAGATGGTCGCGTGGCATGCGGTGCACTGGGCGACGTGGGGACGACAGACGTTCTTTGATGGTATCTTTCCGGCGGTGTACAAGACGCTATTGCCGAGTTCGAGGGCACGAGCGGAGAAGATGGGCTGGAAGGGCGCGCGATGGCCCAAGATGACAGAGTTGGTGTCGGGTGTGAGCTCGCCTGGCTTGATCAACGCCTTGCTCGTGTGGCAGCAGGTATGTCTGTTTTGTTTAAGTCTGAGGAGTTTGTGCTGACAAGTCAGCCGCATCCCATGATGATGGCGTCTTATCAGTATCAAGCGCATCCCACCCAGGAGACCCTCGAGGCGTGGGATGAAGTGCTCACTGCCACGGCGGAGTATATGGCTTCGTTTGCGTGGTTTAACGAGTCCAGTGATCTCTACGACATTGGGCCGCCGTGAGTTCTGTAACTTTGTTAGTTTCTCGTTAACTGACGATCCCAGATTGTATGGAGTAACCGAGAACACTCCACCATACGAAACCACCAATCTCGCATTCGAAGTACGTCTCCCTTCTATAATGTCCACTACGTACTTACCGTCAGATTGCATATTGGCGCTACGGCCTCGATACGGCCATCCAGTGGAAGAAAGCCCTCGGCCAAGACGTCCCCGAAGACTGGATCACCGTCGCCGAGAAGCTGGCGCCACCACCCCAAGTCGACGATCTCTACGCGGTCTACCTGGGCGTCAACGCCACCTGGTGGGACGACCCCAAGCTCAACGGGGACCCGCGCAGCCTCCTCATGATGACAGGTTTTATCCCCGACACCGTCGCCGTGGACTTTGCCACGGCTGTCCAGACGGCTGACAAGGTCGCCGAGGTCTGGACTGACGACAAGATCCGCGGATGGGGAAGGCCGATTCTGGCCATCAACTCGGCCAAGGTCGGGGACCCGGACAGGGCTATCTACCACTTGACTGCTTTTGACTACTGGAAGTTCGATGATGCTGGTCAGTATTCACTGCGAGATACAAAAATCACACTGACAAGAACCAGGATTCGCCGTGCGTGGCGGTGATGGAGGCACTCCGCCCCCCTTTATGCCTGGCAACGCAGGCTTCCTGTGGGCAGTCTCCTTCATGGCCAAGGGCTGGGCTGGCTCAGAAGGCGACGCGCCTGGGTTTCCCAACGACGGCACATGGACGGTCAAGCACGAAGGACTGGTCAAGTCATTGTGAGAGACTGCAAGCTAAATACCCAGAGACGCGCTAGTGATTCACATACACCCTGCCCTCCCACGGCTTCAACACCGGCCGTCCGTCTACAAGCTTGCTCCCCTCTTGTGTGCTGACGACCAAACGGGCCCCATCGCCCAGGATCGAGGTTACATCTGTGCCCATCTGCTGCTTCCCACTCATATTCAACGTCACGACGGCCATCTTGTCCGTGTGGCCCTTGATATCCCTCTTGACATAGGAGAAGACACTCTCATCCTCAGGATCAAGCAGCGTGAATGATCCAAAGACAAACAGATCCCTGTGCTCTTTGCGCAGCGTGAGGGCCTTTTTGTAGAAACTCAGAATCGAGTCTGGATCATCCCGCTGGCGCGCTACGTTGATCGACTTGTACTCGTCATGCACGCGCATCCACGGCGTCGCTCCCTCACGGGCAAACCCAGCATTGGGCGACGCGTCCCACTGAAAGGGGATCCGTGAATGGTCGCGCGCGAGGTGTCCCAGACCATGCAGCGTCTTCTTGATTAGCTCGGGATCCCCCGACTGCACAGCCTCCTCGTAGAACCCCGTGCTCTCGACATCTTTGTACTCCTCGATACCCCAAGACGAGGGCATGTTCGTCATGCCAATCTCCTGGCCCTGGTAGAGGAACAGCGTGCCGGTGAGGGTAACCTGCCACAGCGCAATAGTCTTTGCCGATTTATTCCACAGCTCTGGCGTCGAGCTATCGCCAAAGCGACAGACAGCCCTAGCATTGTCGTGGTTCTCCACAAACACCGTCGTCCACGCGTCGTCCGTACCATCCACAAACTGCCACTTTTGCGTCAGAGTCTTCATCTTGGACAGAGGAAACGGCTGATAAATGTACTTGGGCCCCAAGATATTACCCGTGCCCAGCCGAATCAAAGAAAACTCAAAGACCATGTCCAGCTCCTGCGCCTGCGCTGAAACATAGGGCCGCACCTGGCGCGGGTCGGGCGTGTTGCTGAGCTCGCCGACGCTGACGGCCTCATAGGGCGCGAGGACCTCCCTGTTCATCTCGTGGATGAACTCGTGGATCCGAGGCCCGTTGCACCACATCTCGGGCGCAGACTGATGGGGCGAGTTAGGATCCGTGACGGGGGCGTCGACAAAGTCCTGGCGTTTGCTGTACTTGTTGACCGTGTCGATGCGGAAGCCGTCGACGCCGCGGTCGAGCCAGAAGCGCATCGTGTTGTCGTAGATGGCCTTGCGACACGCCGCGTTCTCCCAGTTCAGGTCGGGCTGGTCTGAGGCGTACAGGTGGAGGTAGTACTCCTGCGTGTGCTCGTCAAAGGTCCAGGTTGGGCCGGCAAAGTACGAGCGCCAGTTGGTGGGCGGTATCCGTGTGCCGTCGGCGTCGTAGCGGGGGGGCTTCCAGATATACCAGTCACGTTTCGGGTTGTCCTTGGATGAGCGCGACTCTTGGAACCATTCGTGCTCCTGCGATGTGTGGTTCACGACCAGGTCTAGAATGACCTTCATGCCACGGTTGTGCGACTCTCTGAGCAGCACGTCAACGTCTTCAATGGAGCCGTACGGTGCGTAGATTTTCTGGTAGTCGCGCACATCGTAGCCCATGTCCTTCTGGGGGCTGTCGAAGATGGGGCTCACCCAGATCACGTCGACGCCCAAGTCAGAGAGGTAGTCGAGCTCGGAGATGAGGCCTGGCAAGTCGCCCCAACCATCACCGTTGGAGTCTTTGAATGAAGCAGGGTAGACTTGGTAGAAGGTTGCGTCTTTCCAGTAGGGTTCGTTTGTGAAGCCATTCTGGCGATCCCACGATATCGAGCCCATGTCGGATTGAGTGTTGGATTTGTGAGACTGGAGGCTGATGTCGGAAGAAAAGACAGAGGAGCAGCAGCCGACTTGATATGAGAGACGAGGGCGAGCTTGATTGACGAACCGCGCGTTCGCATGCGATACGATATGCTTCTTGTACGGATTCTCCGCACGACAGCGTCGCAGACAGGACGCAATCAGGCAATCAGACGCAGACGGCGGACGCAAGAATCCGCTACTCGACCCGCAGCCATGACACGCGCCTATGAGCGTCCAATTCGCGCGATAATCTGCGCTTCTCCGAGACGGACACTCGGAGATATTGGCGTGAGGAGGAGAGTCCCCTTGAGCGACGAGAACCCTGATCTCCCCCCAGCGGACACTCCTGTCCTCCGCATTCCACACCCGACACAAAACTCCGTCCAACTCAGCCGTTGCCAATCGACGACCGGTCTCTCCGCGCGATGTGGAGAGGCAGGGCTTCCCATGGACGGAGTCTCCTGTCCTCGTGGCGGGTCGTTTATGCTTTTTCATCGTCCCAGATTCTTTGCCTCCCCCACAATCTCCACGCTTTTCTTCCCCAGGACATGCGATTGCGTGGTAGACGGCTTATTTTCTCTCCCTCGTCGTCGCGTGGCTTGCACGGGTCCAGCTGATCGGATTGACTCGGTTTGCGGTCTCTCTGCGCGTTACCTGCCATTGCGTCGCTTGGCCTGCTGACCCTGGTCGACGCGGTTGGTTCGTTGGACCTGTGCGTCGTCGATATAAGAAGCGGCCATTCGCCCCTTGAGGTGTCCTGTCATATCTGATCACATCCATCTCTTCTCTGGCATCCAGTGCCTCTTCCTCCAGCACTGCACATCTCAAGCAACAGGCTACAGAGAATACTTCCCCCCTTGCCCACCATGGCTCCCCCCACCGACTCCAAAGTCCCCCGGGACTCAACCACCAAACCCTCCTCCGAGCACCAGGGCCACGTCGATGCCGCCCACCTCGCCCAAGATGCCGCCCACGCCGCCGACGCGGAGCACAACATGGGCATCCTGGCCGCCATCAAGCAGTACCCCAAAGCCATCGGCTGGTCCATGCTCCTCTCGTCCACCCTCATCATGGAGGGCTACGACCTCGCCCTGCTCGGCAACCTCTACGCCTCCCCCGTCTTCAACGAAAAGTACGGTGCCTGGTCCGAGGAGCAGGGCAAGCACGTCATCAGCGCCGCCTGGCAGAGTGGTCTCTCCAACGGTGCGCGCGCCGGCGAGGTCATTGGCCTCCTCATTGCCGGCTGGATCACGGACCGCTACGGTGCCAAGTGGACGACCATTGGCTTCCTGTACATGATGATCGGCACCATCTTCGCCCTCTTCTTCGCCCCCAACGTCCAGATCCTCGTCTTGGGCGAGGTCCTCTGCGGCATCCCCTGGGGCGCCTTCCAGAGCGTCGCCGCGCAGTATGCGTCCGAGGTCTCGCCCGTCATCCTCCGTCCGTACCTCACCACGTTCATCAACATGTGCTGGGTCATTGGGCAGTTCTTCGCGGCCGCCGTCAGCCGCGGCTCCGTTGACTACCAGGATTCCCGCGCGTACCGGATACCCTTTGGCGTCCAGTGGCTCTGGCCCGTGCTTATTCTCTGTGGTCTGCACTTTGCCCCCGAGTCGCCCTGGTGGTACGTCCGCAAGGATCGTCATGAGGAGGCGCGCAGCGCCCTGCTCCGTCTCACCAACCAGAACGATCCGCACTTTAACCCGGACGAGACGATTGCCATGATCCAGCACACCAACGAGATGGAGCGCCGCGCAAAGGAGGGAACCACGTATCTGGACTGCTTCCGAGGCATCGATCTGCGCCGCACAGAGATTGTCGTCGGTATCTGGACGGTGCAGACACTCGGTGGACAGAACCTCATGGGCTACTACAGCTACTTTATGAAGCAGGCGGGTCTCACAGAGAAACAGGCATTTTCCATGTCCATGGCCAGCTCCGCGCTCGGACTCGTGGGCACCGCCGGATCCTGGTTCCTCATGCACAAGATTGGTCGTCGCACCATTCACTTCTCCGGTCTGTCGGGCCAGTTCCTCATTCTCCTCATCGTCGGCAGCCTATCCTTTGGCCAGGGCGGTTCCTTCTCCTGGGCCATTGGCGGCATGTTGATCCTCTTCACGTTCGTCTACGACTTTGCCGTCGGGCCCGTGACCTACTCGCTCGTCTCGGAGCTGTCGTCCACCCGCCTCAAGGCCAAGACCATTGTCCTCGCCCGCGCCGCGTACAACTGCAGCAACATCTTTGTCAACGTCATGACCAACTACCAGCTGTCCTCCACCGCCTGGGACTGGGGCGCCAAGACGGCCTACTTCTGGGCCGGCACCTGTCTGCTGTCCTGCGTCTGGGTCTTCTTCCGCCTACCGGAGCCCAAGGGCCGCACCTATGCCGAGCTGGACATGCTGTTTGCTAAGGGCATCAACGCCCGCCGCTTTGCCGAGACAGAGGTCGATCCCTACACGGTGGAGGCCACGGAAGGCAAGGCCTTGACTGAGACGGGGAAGATCTAGTGGGTGGTGTAGAGGCTGTTGTGTACACGTACATATAGGAAACACGAATAATCGCAGTGAATATGTCTGCCTGTGCTCTGAGACGTTCCTTTCCTCCTGCAGTGCCTTCCTTGAGTGAATGCCGTGCCATCTTCCCAAACCGGTAATTCCATAGTACTCGAAGAAGGTACGCCTGGAACCTCCTTCCTATAAGTTTTTGTGGGACTTGTGAGTGTTCATAATCTCAGTCTCCTCACTTCGTCACTGCTGCCCTGATCAAACAAGGCCATGCTTCATATACGCTGGAAGCCATATTCAGTGCCAAGTTGTCACGCATTTCATTTCATTTGCTACCCTTGACCATCCTACAGCTTGGAGGGCGTCTCACTCGGGTTCTTCACCTCCACCAGCAGCTTGCCCTGGTTCACGCCCCGGAACAGATCAACAAGCCCCTGCTCCGCCTTCTCCAGACCGCCCTTGATAATCGTCTCGTTCTTCTTGATCTTGCCCTCGGCCAGCCACGTGCCGAGCTCCTTGCGCGCCTCGGCATACCGGTCCTGCGCGTCAAAGATGATGAAACCCTGCATCTTGATGCGCATCGTCACCACCTGGTGGATGTTCTTGATCCCCGGCGGCGACGAGCTGTTGTACTGGCTGATGACGCCGCAGATCACAAACCGCGCGTGCTCCTTGGCCCGCGCCAGCGCCGCGTCCAGAATCTCCCCGCCCACATTGTCATAGTACACGTCGATAAAGTTGGGCGTGGCCTCCTTGAGCTTCTGGCGCCAGTCGGGTGCCTTGTAGTTGACGGCCGCGTCGAAACCCAGGTCGTTGACGAGCCACTTGCACTTCTCATCGCTGCCGGCGATACCCACGACACGCGCACCCTTGAGCTTGGCAATCTGGCCGGCCACACTGCCCGTGGCACCCGCCGCACCGGACACGACAAACGTCTCGCCGGCCTTGGGCTCGCCAATCTGCGTCACGCCATACCACGCCGTGACACCAGTCAGACCCATGGCGGAGAGCATGTCCTGCGGCTGTTGAAGTCCAGGGTAGGCAGATGCCGGCTCAAAGGTGCCCGCCTTGAGGATCTTGTACTGCTGCCAGCCAGTGGCGGCATAGACGTACTCGCCAGGCTGGACCAGCTTCGATTTGGAAGCGAGCACGCGCGAGGCGGAGGCGCCGTTCATGACGGCTCCAATCTGTACAGGGGGCACATAGCTGCGGCGGTCTGTCGCTGTTCAGTCAAGGCCTTTCTTCTGACAGAAGCTAAACTTACCGTTCAATTGCCCACGCAGGGAGGGGTCGAGAGAAAGATACAGCACCTCGACGAGGATCTCGCCATCCTTGAGATCGGAGGGGGAGGGGGCGGCCTCACGCTTCGCGGTGAACGTCGTGCCGGGGACGATCTCGTCCGTAGGACGCTCAGCGAGGCGGATGGTCAGGTTCTCACGGGCCATTGTTGTGTTTGTGCTTGTAAGAGAGTATAAGTAGTGGATATACGCGCGTCAAAGAGGGGGTTGTCCTGGTCTTTTATCTGTGGCAAGTCTTTGCCATTGAGACACGCTCAAAACGCCACGGGTTTAGTTTTCGACCTGCCCGCACGCCCGCAGCGGTGCCCCGGCATGGCCGTGGGCTCCACAACGGACACTTGCGCCTGATGCGGCGTCTTTTCCGGGGGAGGAGGCCGATGGCGTCGTTTTCTGGGCTGACGAGCCGAGGCATCCTCGGAGTTGAGGAGTGAGGCCGATGGCTACCCGGTACTATTATCAAACACGCTTCAGAGAGCCCTAGGATTGACCGAATTTCAGAAAGAAAAAAAGAAATCGTCCTCGTTTAGTGTATTCGGTCTTGGGAATGTATACATAGGAACCAACAACAACAAGAAATTACGTTGGGAAGTGTTTAGGGGTGCAAACTAACTATGCTGTGTTTTTCATATTTTTGTTTCAGTCCTCATTGATGAGAAGTTGTCTCAATAGATTGTCTATGTTACTGCGACCATATGTGAGAAGCACGGCTCACCATCATTGGAAACTTCCATGGATCAAACATTGCCATTCAAAGACTGTAGAATCATCTTGTGCCTCGTCAAACCGCGTACACCAGACTCATGGTGAACAGAATAACCACCAGACACACAACCGCTACAATGAACCCCCCAAAGGCCATCCTTCTACGCGTACTGAGACGGCCCTCCACAAATTCCATCCTCAGATCCCTCTTGAGCAAAGGAATCGCACTGAGAAGGCCGATACCGCACGCCCAGTACCCCAAGGTGATGATCACAGCCAAGCTGTTCCTCGTGGCCGTGATATACCCCGGACTGGCGGGATCCTCGTTCCTGAGAGCGAGCCCCATAGCCTCAGGGCCCGAAGAGTACACGAGGACCTGGACACTGGTCCAGATGGCGAGGCCAAAAGTCTTGTAATCCGGAGGCAGTAGGAGCGCAATGAGGGCAAAGAGGCAGCCCAGCCAGAGCTCGGCCGTGGCATACGCAGCCGCCATGGATCCATACAGGATCTGGACACCCCTGGACTCGTCGTCCCCCGCCAAATTGCGCGAGAAGATCATGATGAGCACGAAGATACTGCTGACCATGCCACCCACCGCAGTGAGATAAATTGGCGTCAGCTTCGTCCTGTTCCAGAGAAGGGACGTCAGTAGGCCACCAAACAACACCGTCAGGCTGCCGACGATACCCACAATCAGGCCATAGCGGGAGAGCAGGTTTGTCGTGTTCGGATACAGCGTCGACAGGTATCCAGGCATGTAGTACCCAAACACGTTGCCAGCCAGCTGGCGCATCGCGGCCGACAGCAGCAGCAGCCAGAAGGAGTGCATGCGCATGATATACACCCCCGTGCTGAGCAGATCCGCCTTGGCTGCCCGCATGCTCCTGCGCTTCCGGGCCTTGGACCCTGGCACGGGTCCGACCCCGGAACCAATCACCGACGAAGCGGCGTCCCACGCCCCCGGACGTCCTCCGAGGACGACAATGGCCTCACGCCGCGCGGGCTCCCTCAGCACGAGGCGCACCAGGACAGCGACGACGATGCCAGTGATGCCAATGGCCCGCATGGCCACCTGCCAGCTGGTACCCGTTTCGGTGAAGGCATGCGCAATCTGACCGCTCACAGCCTCGCCAACGTAGACACCGACATAGAGCACGCTGGTGCCGAGAAAGACATTCCGCCAAGCGACGAGGTCACTAATGAGACTGATGCTCAAGGCCTCGACGGCCGCCTGCCCGATACCCATGCCAATACGGGCGCAGAAAAGCTGTCCAAAGTCGTTTGCCAGGCCCTGGAAAACAACACACAGACTCCACCAGGCGGCGGCGACGCTCAGCGTCCACACGCGGGCGGACGTGTAATCGGCGACGAGGGCGATGGGCAGGGCGAGGAGGGCGTAGACGATGCCCGTCGCGTAGCCGCTGACCAGGCCATACTGGGCCTCGCTGAGGCCGAGGGACGCCTGGACCTGGGGGCGGAAGTAGGAGAGGATGAATTTGTCGTACTGGGCAAGAAAGTAGTTCACAAAGAGGAGGAGGATGGAGAGGTAGATCTGGAGGAGGTGGAGTATCCGGCGCGGTCGTTTGTTTTGGTGGTGGGTGCGCGGCAGACTCCTGGGGGAAACCCGAACCTCCTTTGCTGTCCGCGTCCGCGTGCTCTTGGGCGGGCGTGACGCCATCCAGTGCGCCCATGGTGGTGAGGGAGGGTGAAGACAGGAGGAGGACACAGGTGCTGTTGCGAATGCGTCCTGGCCAGGCGGAGGAAGTGTGGTTATTCAATTGTCAAGGGCATCTTGAATTGTACAGGGGTCCTCGATAGTGATTCCAAAGATGGGAGACGGCCTGAGCCAATGCTAATCCAGATTGGGGCATCATGGCTGTACTATCATCATGTGATGATGAGCCTACCTTACAGCGGGGCTAGGCTCGATTGAGATTCTGCCGTTAGCGGTGAAAAGGTAACACCGGAAGGGTGAGAACCTGAA